>NW_007255948.1:573084-612451 GCF_000164805.1 Carlito syrichta | reverse complement strand
CTGCCTCAGCCTTCCAGGTAGCTGGAACTACAGGCACGCGCTACCACACCCAGCTAACTTTTTTATTTATTGTAGAGATGAGGTCTCACCAAATTGCCCAAGTGGGTCTCGAACCCGCTGGCTCAGGCAATCCACTCACCTCAGCCTCCCAAAGGCCCGGGATTACAGGCTGAGCCACCGAGCCCGGCTAAGTGGTCACATTTTAATGCTGAATTTTTTCCCCCCTTCATTCCTGCTTTCTGATTGGTTGAAATATTTTGTATTCTTTCCTTGTCTGGTTTAGGTGTTATATATTCTAAATTTTTAGTGACTTTCTCAGTATTTATAACATGACCTCCTGACTTAAACTCTAATCAGTATTTCTACCAACTACTTTATGGAAGTGCAGGGTTACATTACTTTAATTGCAGTACCCTCCCCACTCTCATCTTACATGTTATAGTTTAGTATTTTAATTACATGTCTTTCTTCTGCCCCCAACTAGTACTACCTGGGAATGTACTAGGCCAGGTTCCATTGGAGGATCTGACTCAGCAGAAGCTAGCAGCGACTGTCATCTTCCTGTCTTCAACTAGTGTTTTCTAGCCGGGCTCGGTGACTCAGCCTGTAATCCCGCACTTTGGGAGGCTGAGGCGAGCGGATTGCCTGAGCCCGCGGGTTCGAGACCCACCTGGGTAATTTGGGGAGACCTCATCTCTACAATAAATAAAAAAAAATTAGCCAGGCGTGATAGCGCGCCCCTGTAGTTCCAGCTACTTGGAAGGCTGAGGCGAAAGGATCGCCGGAGCCCAGCAGGTCGAGGCTGCAGTGGCCAGGAGCGTGCCACTGCACTCCAGTCTGGGCTACAGAGTGAGACTCCAACTCAAAAAAAAACAAACTAATGTTTTCCTTTGAGAAGCCACCTCTTCCACATTTCTGATGTGATCAGTCTGGGTCCTCCTCCTGTGCTCCCAGAACCCTTCCACAGGCCCCTGGTGATATTGTCAGGCTCTGTGTTCATCATGGGCACACTTTATTTTTTTAATTATAAAGATGTGGGGTACAATTCAGGGTTAGGTATACAAATGTTGATTATGCAGGTATCCTTGTTGATGAGGTATGCCTCTCCCTCCCCTAGCAGTTTCCCTCAACTGCCAATCCCATCCCACCTTCCCCTGACAGTTTCCCATTACTGCCAATCGCTTTCCTTACGGGCACACTTTAAAGTGCATCCCAGCCCCTGCAGTTGGAACCAGGGATATGATGATAAAATGACATGGTTTTTGAAATGCTGAAGTATATATTGTTTTTCCAAATAAGACTAGTATTTAATTTTTCCAAAGAATACCATCTGTGAAAGTGTCATGTTTTGGAGAGAGATGCCCTGGGACTTTTTAGATAAAGTAGTGTGCAGTGGTCTTTCCTGGACAGCCATGCTTATGGTTTCTGTGGCTTCTTTGCTGCGGTCCACTTAATCCCTGGTGAGCAAGTACAAATTATGGGTAGCATGAGACGAACCCTCTTCCTCTGAGGTAAAGACTCATGCATTTGTTTCCACATGACAGAATCAGAATGGGAAGTTTCCGAGGTATTGCCTACCGGGTCATCTAGCTATCACATGTGTTTTCATGTCTGTGCTGTTTAGAGGTAAGAATGTTACAAAACATAGGATATGGCTGCAGCCTCGTGAATGTGCAAGCAGGTGGGAGTGCTGCCCAGGTATAAAGGTACACAAGTCATTGTGACCCCAGATGTAGCCCCAGGTTTCAGAAGGAGAGAGATTCCAGGCTCCTGGGATCTAATGAAAGACCAGGGCTTTACCTGGGGAAAAGCTTCAACTACTGCAACAGCGTGGTGCTTTATCTGTTTTAATGCTTTATTTAGCCAGCTAATAAATGCCAAGAAAAATCATGTGATTGCAGGTGCACCCAGGATTTGACTTTCCATTTGGGGCACTGCTGTTTCCAAGTGTAACTCCAACTCCAACTAAATGAATGAATGAATGAATGAATGAATGAAGAAGAAATAAACTCAAAATAACTTGTGGGGTTTAGGTTCCAGGCATCAGTCGTTTTTAAAAGTTCCTCAGTTCTATTACGCAGCCAGGGTGAGTCAGTGTTGACACACAAGAATGTGTCGATTGGTTAGAAGTGGGGAGAAAATGAAGTAGAGCCAGGAGGGCAAGACCAGAGCACTGCAGTAACTCAGGCAGGTGTCCTGTGCGTGCACTGAGAACCGCAGAGAAGGCTGGCAAGGTCTGACCTTCCCATGAGAGGTGACTAGTTTTGTTCCTTATGACCAAAGGAGCCTAATCGATACCCTCCAGTGTCTCACCTGATCGAGTGAGAGCACCCATCCAAGGAGAAGGGGGTGCTTTACCGATTTTGGCAGTACTTGGACACCAAGGTGCACACCCATCTAGGCCCTTTGTGGGGAGGCACAGGAGTGGACAGCCACTGCCCCAGTCCTGGAAATCCTAGGTATTTCCTAGGTAGCCAGCACCAGCCACAGACCAGGGGGTGAAGGAGGTAAAAGGGGTTCTAACAGTGGCCCGGGTTTAACCAGAGACTCTACAGGGATCCTTCAACTAGCCAACATACATTCCATGAAGACGTCAAGGGCCTGCTCCATGCTTCTCAAACCTTCTTTCCCATGAGCTGATGACTCCTGACTGCTCACGCCTTCTCTGTACCTGTTTCCAGAGAGTTCATCTCAGTGTGTGTGAGGCCTTCTTCAGCTCCTTCTACTTACCAGATGGGCCAAAGGGAAGCTTGAAGAGCAAGGGTTAGTCTCGCCCTTATTACCCTAAGCAGAAAGGCCAAAACTCCAGCCTTCCAGCCCTGAGGCGTTTTCTTGGAGTGTTTCCTCCCCAGTGGCACAGTGTTTCCTCTGTGCACACTGTACTCGGTGGGATTAAAGAAATGTGAGGCTCTCCTCTACTGGTCTGCCTTCTGGCCATTCGACAAAATGAAAGACTGGGAGATCTTTGGCAAGAGTGGCAGAGTGTGTGCAGCCAAGCTAAATTTGGTCAAAAACTCGTGGGATCCGGTATTATTTCAGAAGACTTGCTCTGGGGTGGCAGGAGGTGACAGAAATGGATGTGGTGGCCTTGCTCTCCCTAAGCAACTCTGGGGATTTTGGCCTCCTGTCACCAAGTCAGGTTAAGGACATGGCAGTCTCCTGAACACTCCCAGCCTGCAAAGCAGCATCAGTTCCTATTTTTGGGGGGGGGTTGGGGGGAAAGAGTGGGAGATGGAAAGTTATTTTCTTGATTTCTAAAACTGACATAAAAAATATATCCTTCAATGAGAAGCATCTATCAAAGTAATAAAATATACACATACACATACGTATACACATATACATACGTATATGTGTATGTGTATGTGTATCCTTCAATAGGTTGTGGCTGAGATAAACAAGATGCAGAAGTGTGGCCCCAAGGAAATGGGGAGCCTCCCTTCGAAGCCAGGCAGTGGTCAGCCCCACGCTTCCTGAGTCCTTTAGAGCATTTCCAGTGCGCCAACTACCCCAGGTCCTATCACCGCCCACCCCTCTACTCCTGCAGGCCAACCTGCACCCAGCAGCTCCACTGTTCCTGCTGCCCACCTGCCAATGGCTTCTGCTGTGCGCAGGCCGACCATGCCCCACCTGGCCACTCTCCCCCGAATGCCCTCCACTCCACCCGGCCTGCCTCATCCCTCCCAAATGAGCAAATCCATGCCTTTACAACTCTTGGCGGATTCTAGCACTCCCTTTTCTTTTTTTTCTTATTTTTTTTTTGAGCTGGAGTCTCACTCTGTCGCCCAGACTGGAGTGCAGTGGCCGCTTCCGGCCACCGCAGCCTCAACCTGCTGGGCTCCGGCGATCCTTCCACCTCAGCCTTCCGAGTAGCTGGAATTACAGGCGCGCACTATCACGCCTGGCTAATTTTTTGATTTATGTAGAGATGAGGTCTCTCTGCCCATGCGGGTCTCGAACCCACGGGCTCAGGCAATCCACTCACCTCAGCCTCCCAAAGGTGCGGGATTACAGGCTGAGCCGAGCCCGGCAGCACCCCCTTTTCTAAACTTCTTTCACCTTCACTCAGGATGGGACACCTGCTACCTCCTAGTCATGCTGTGTCGAGCATACACAGCTAGAGCAGAGGTTCTCAAAGTGGGGTTCCCAAACAGCAGCAGCAGCAGTGGCGGCGTCTCCGGGGAACGTTGAGAAGGAAAATTCTAGGCCGCTTAGACCCTGCCTGCAGAGAAGCCCTGCCAGGTGCGGGTTAGAATTCTGCAAGGCATTTGTTTGTAAGGGTCAGGGACCATCGCCCCACTCTCTTACCAAGAGTCCAGGGTGGGGGCGGGGTCTCCTCATTGCCTCTGTGAAGCGCTGGGGGCTTCCTAGATTGGGGTGGGGTTGGCGAGGATGCCTCTGGTGAATGGGGACTCCCAGTCCTGAGGCGCCTGCAGTCCAGGCCTTTCTCGACATCCCCTCCTGGCTCACCCAGAAACTCCCTGAGCACTCTTCTCCCCGCGTTCCTCTCAGCCAGAGTGGGTTGGTGCCACATCCAGAGAGCCCAAGATGCCTTCCAGAGAGAGCCATGTGGCCAGGTGGCCGGTCGCAGTCTGCAAGTGCGGTAGCCCTTGGTAAAAGGGCAGCAGAATGGAGTTGGTGGGAGCATATGCCCCACATCGGGTCGTAGCTGTCCCTCTCCTTAGCCCCAGAGGGGATGGCGTTGGAAGGTAGACAGATTTCCTAAAACCTGCCTTGCCTCACTCGAGAGCAACCTGGTTACGTGATTTTGCAGGGCATTCAACTACCATTCTGTATCCAACCTCATTAAAACGAAACTGCTGTGTGTCTAACAACAACAACAGAAAAAGAAGGCAAATTCTCATGTGTCCCCGACCCAGCCCCACTGAATTCAAAACCCAGCAACCTGTTTTAACAATGCCCCTGAGCTGAGAAACTGCTGTGGAGAAAGCACAGGCTCTGCTGGGCCTGGGTCCTGCTCCATGGCCATCTGTGGACTGAGCTACTTGTCTCACTATGCCTTGGCTCTGGATCTAAAGACAGCCACTGCTGCCCTCCTGCAGCTGGGTTTCGTGCACAGGGCCTGCTCGGTGGTCCTGCTCCCCTCCCAGTCTTGGGAGTGCAAGTCTGCACCCAGCCCTTCTGTACCACATGCCCAGCAAGTGCTCCATGGACAAAGTCCAGTCAACATCTGGGGCATGTGGCCAACCCTACTGATTTGGGACCCCAAGAGGGAAGATAAGTGGCAAAAATTCTAAAGGCCATCCCCTGGACTTTAGGACCCTCTGTGTTCCCCAGCGTGGCTACGGATAGACATGAATCATTTCTATGTTAACAAAAGGCATATGGGAAAGAAGGCTGTAAACGCCCTCGAAGCCAAAGGGTGGCAGGGTCATGGGTGGTGCAGGCCCGTCCACCAGTGGCCACAGGTTCCCAGCACCACTGGCCACACCACATGTTAGGTGTGGACCTAGAAATGATCCTAGTGTGCCAGGCCCAGGACTCCTCTACTCAAGGCCATGACCTGATTTGTGCCCAGGTGGCCGGAGCTGTGGCACAAATCAGAGATGCAGCACGAAGCAGCATGGCACAGGCAGAGTGCACAATTAAATAGCATGTTTAATCATCTCACAACAGACAGTAGTGCAGTAGTAGAAATTTTAGGTGTCATTTTAAGAAGTCACTGCCCCAAAGCTCCCATTCCTCAACGCTCAGAGACCACGGCTGAGGAACAGGGCCAGGGGGATTCAGGAAGTCTCTGTCCCAAGGAGCTGAGAGTCAGTTTCTAAGTCAAGGTTGCCTGGTAAGCAGCCAAGAGCCCCATGAGGAGCTCACACACACACGCTCGCTCGAACACGCACACATGCGAGGGACACAGGAGACTCAGAACGAGGGACAGAAAGGGGACCACGGTGGGCAGTCGCACACATGCGCTCTCGTGACACAACATTCCAGTCCGACTGGGGACAGGGAGGGGGCCTGAAGCAGCGAGTGCTGGCAGAGGAGGAGGGAGGCAGTCTGCGCCCATCTGGCTGTTCTGACCCAACAGCTCCAGCAGCCAGAGGCCCCTCGCCATCCCTGAAACAGCTGATCCTCCCCACCTCGTGGGCCAGGCAGGAGAAAGGAACCAGCTATCACCTCTGTCCTACTAGCCTGGCAACAGTGATGAGAGAAGGGATGGCCCTTCCTCCTGGCCTTGTGAGAGGGAGTACTCTACCCCGGGGAGGAGAGCAAAGAACGTGCCCACAGCTAGGCTCTCCGAGCCAGGAGGCGGGTGGTACCCAGGTGCCAATGGGGTGCAGTAGGCCTCTGCCTGCAGCACTCAGCACAGCAACACTCCCGACAGGGGAGCTGCAGAGGAGGTCAGGAGCCGGCTGTGTCTGCCCTTGGGTGGGAGAGGGGTTTGCAAAAAGGAGGCCCTGAGGTGAGGATCTGTGGGGGCCCGCCAGACAGGTTTCAAGAAGAAACTCTTCATTCACAGCTTCGTTCACAGGTTCCTGGAGAAGGTCTGTGGATCCATGTCCCAGCAGCTGTGGGGGAGGTGTCAGGGTGGAGTGACCGGTGGATGCTGGGAGAGCAGCTGCCCGCAGACCTGGGAGGTAGGAGGACCGGCTTGGCAGTGCACTGGGCCTGCCCTGAGGAGACGAACCAGGTGGCTACAGGATCTCCTCCCGTGGGGTCCTGGCCTTCAGTGGGGTCTGCCCATTGGGCACGGAGCCATTCTGACCATGCAGGAGTCTGCCCTTCTCTCGGTCCGGCCAGGTGAAGATGGCATCATCGCTGTCCAGCTCCGACTCAGAGTGCATCAGGCTGCTGCTCAGTGTTGGGCCTTTCTGTTTGACCCCTGCAAGGAAAGCAAGGAACCCCAGTGTCAGGAAACAAACCTTTCTCGGCCTGAGCCACACCCTGCACCCTCACCGCAGTCTGAATTGCTAAGGGACAGGGAAAACCACGGCCTCTCCCAGCAGACAGGAAGGAGGCTTCCCTGGTCCCTCTCCCAGCCCTGGCTGCCGGGAACAGTCCCCTAAGAAGCGTCACTGAAGAGAACAGATTGAACACACCTGGGTCCTCCTGTGGCTTCTTGTTCTTTGTGAGTTTTGGTCAGTGCCACCCGCTGACATTCTCTTTTCTTTCTCTTTTAAATCAGGGAGGTGTTATTGTCTCCCTTCATGGGTGAAGCGAGACAGGAGGCAGGAACACACAAAGAACTCAAGCTCTGGAGAATGAGCTCTAAACCATATCCTAGCTCTGCATGAGCCGAGCTCCTG
Source organism: Carlito syrichta (assembly GCF_000164805.1). Classification (NCBI taxonomy): domain Eukaryota; kingdom Metazoa; phylum Chordata; class Mammalia; order Primates; family Tarsiidae; genus Carlito; species Carlito syrichta. The sequence continues at coordinate 605,183 of NW_007255948.1, read as the reverse complement.
ACACGGTGTGAGGATGCCACGGCAGGCCACGTGGATTTTGGCTCTATGGGCTCTCGGTGTGCTCTGGCCTTGCTGGGTGCTGGAGTGGGAGGGCCGGCGTGTGCTGGGAGAGCCTGACTGAAATGGGGACTTCCCGAGATTGTCTCAAGCGGCCAGCTCTTCAGACCACACAAAGTAAGGCCCACAGGAAGCACATGAGGTCGGAAAAGATGCCTGGTAATCTGCAAGCCGTGGCAGTCACCTTCACTACTTATCCCGCGGCTGCAGCAAGGCGGCAGCAGTAAAATGTGGTCTGGGAAAGCTTTAGGGCAGATCCCCTGCAAAATACTCCAGATAAAGCAAAAAGGCAGGCTGGAGAGCAGGACCAGAAGTGGGAACTGCCGACAGGGAGAACCCAGTTTGGCAAGGCTTTGGGTTCTGGGACTGCCCACCCCCAGAAGTGAAGCTCCTTCTTTCCTTGAAAAGATGGCTGGTCAGGTGAGGTGTGCTTGAACAGGCAGCACCATAATCTCATCATCTGACCATCACGCTAACCTTCACCATCAAATAGTCACTGTCCCTTTCCCTGGTCCCATCCAGAGTCCCCCAAAACACTGGAAGGGCATCTTGAGAGGGTTCTCAACCATTCTGCTCTTCCTGCCAGACCCGACTTAGGGATAAGTGGACTTAAGGCTATGAGTGCCCTGAGCTCCCCAGGCTGAGGCATCCAGACCCCAACTGCATCTGTCACTCAGGGACCATGGCCTCCTATAGACCCTGCCCTTGTGCAGTTCTGTTGTGCAGTATGTTCTGGGGCTCAGGCAAAGAGCCTACCCACCCTGGTCCAAGTCAGGGTACACTCCTGGGACACAACTGTGCACAGCCACCCCTCCTACTGAAACTTAGGACGTCACAGAAGAACACTGGCAGCCTGGGCTTCTCCAACGTGGTGTGGACCATGGCCAACATAAGAGCCAGGCCCAAGGAAGGGCCAAGGTCTTCCCAGTAGGTGAAATGCCCATCCCACTCACAGCCTCCTTTGTTTCCCAAAGCTCTGCTGGCTGTAGCTGCAGGGACGGGAGCCTGAGAGACAGAGTTGTTCCTGGCTCCAAGCCCTCACCCAGGGCCTCCCTGCCGTGCTTGAAGAACTGAGTGGACTTTACCTACTGAACACACAAGCTGGGAAAAATCAAAGCTGAACCCACACATGCCCTGTGCCTCAGCATTCCATTCCTAGGTCCACATCTAACAGAAACCCACACATATGTGCACCTAAAGACCTGGACAAGGATGTTCACAGCAGCACCCATGCTAGCCAGAAATAGAAAGAACTAAACTGCCCAGCATGCATGATGATTAAATACTTCTATACCATGGAAATGGTAAAGCAATAAGAAAGAACAAACCAGTACAACCTGGAACAACATGGATGACTCTCAGAAATGCTGTGGTTAGGGAAAGGAGGCAAACACGATGACTGTTTCCACAAACTACTCTGAGAGCAGAAGCAGATGAGTGTGACTGGAAGGAAGCTCAAGGAGGGAGTGGGCGGTGTTCACCTGTGAAAACCCCTCCAGCTGTGTTTATGACCTTCTGAACAGATTGGATTGAACCACACACAACTGCCATTTTCCTAAGTTCAAAAAAGTCCAATATCAGTATTTCATATGGTTCAACCTAATACTCTTCAACAGAAAGTTTCAACAAACAAAACCCCAAACGACGCTGCCAAGTGGAAACCTGGTCTCCCGAGGGTGGCAGCCCCACGCCCCACCCAGCGCCTCAGTGCCCGAGAACATCACACTGCCCAGATGGGGCTGTCCTTCCTCAGCTCCTCTTCACCCTCAGCTAACTTGGCTCCCAGCAGTGTCCGTTTAGGCTCATTCCATACACATCCTCTGTCTCCTCCACAGGCCCATTCGGTCGACTCCTCCTAACCACCCTTCCTCAGTTCCATGCCTTCTGTAAGATGCTCTTGAACCCCTTCTTCTCACCTTCCTAGTGATTGCTCTGGGCTGGACCTGCTCAGCCACGGAGCCCCAAACCACAGTTGGCGCGTCTGGCCTGATCAGACCCACATCTAATCCGAGTGTCCCCCAAGTAGACACTGCCTGCAAGACACAGGCCTTCCAATGCTCACCCAGCCTCATACTCGGTCTGGTCTCCCAGATGCTACTGGTCGTTCCTGTGGCTCTCGCTCCTCTCTCTCTGTGAAGTCTGCCATGCTGACTCTGGCTCCAGCCAATCTTGCCTCTGCAGCATTGGGCTTCTGGGGACCATCACCTATTGTTTCTCCCTTCCTACCCCAGAAGATGCGTTTTAACTGCATGACGCCCTTTCTTTCCTTTCTTTCCGTCTCCCTCCTTCCTCCTTAGCCGGGAACCTCACCTCTACAACGACCCCGCCTTCTGCCTCTGTCTGCAGATTCACTCGTTAATCCCACCTGAGGAAGCCCTTGCCCTCTGACCTCTGTCCTGCTGCTCCTCCAGTTTTTATTGCTCGGCTTCTAAAAGGATGTTTAAATATTTAGGGCCTCCATCTCCTCAGCCGCCGCCTAAGCTACCTGCGCTTCCATGTCCACTATTCTACCCCGTTCTACTCCAACTCCTGAGTTGACCACGAGCTTCTCTGGTGTCATGGTCAATGCTGATTCCTTGACCTCTGCAGCAGCAAATAGAGATGGCCATGCCTTAACGCGTCTCCTTCCTCCCTCCTGGAGGCTCCGCAGCCGAGGCCTCTTATTCTGTCCCTCAGTGTGCTCCCATAAGGGATGTGACCCACTTTGGTGGTGCTGCTCCTCACCAGCAGGTGGAAGATTCCTATTTCTACGTTTCCAGCCCTGACTGTTCTGCTGAGTTCAAGTAATTCATCTTCTCTTACCAGTCACTGCCCCAGACGTCCTGATTCTGTCAACGGCACTATCATTCTCTGTCTCTTGGGTTGGAAGTCAGCCTTGGTCTTCCCGTCCCTCTTTCCCACTGACACCTCATTGTTTGAGCCACTGTCGGCTCTTTGTTGGACCAAAAGTCTCCTTGCTGGTCTCCACCTGCGGCCTCTCCCTTCGATCGGTTGAATGCCATCTCCAGATCGGCCTTCCTAAGCCTGCATGGTCAAGATGTTGCTTTCCATCACCACCAGGACAAATGCTTGACTCCTCAGGCAGATGCTCAAACGGTTACCACTGGAGCCTTGCCGACCTCTCAGTCTCATTTCAACTCCACAACTGTCCTCAGTCAAGTACTTGATCTTCTCCAACATGTCTCCTCAGTCTTTTCCATCTCGGGGAATCCCACCCCATCTAGAGGCTCAGCAGAACCGGGGCTCCGTCCTTCACTTCTCCCCTTTCTCTCACAGCCCCCTTGGTTGACAGATTACTGATCTCATCAAGTCTTTCTCCAAAATGGATTTGGAATCTCTCTGTCTCTGCACCTTGCCCTCTCTCAGCCCTGAGAACATTTCTATCTCATCTCCTTTTGCCTACCCTCACCCCCTCCAACTCCCTCACATGTCAGCCATAGCTGTTTTTCTAAAATGTAAGCTGAATTCCACCATCCATCCCCTTAAAAAACTACCAATGACTCCCTGTTGCTCTCAGAGGGGGCCCCAAATAGTAAGGTCCCAGCTCACCCATCCAGCTCAGGCCACTCACCTCTAGCTCACCTGTCTGGCGTGTCACCTTCCTCTACTTTCTCAAATGCCTTCTGCTCCTTCCAGCAGTGGGGACTTCAACAGTTTTGTTCCTTTGCCTGGAATGCTATTTCCTGCAGCTTTATCTGGCTAGCTCCTACTCAGCCTTTGGGTCACAGCGTTTGTTCTTCATAAAGGCCTAGCATGTACTTGTCTATTGTCTGCCTGACTTAAGCTGCACAAGAGCAGTCTGTTCTTTTGATTCAAAACGATGTAACCAGCATCTGGCATGGGGCCTGGATCACACTCCATGTTTACAGATGAATAACACACAGCCCCCACCCTCAAGGAGTTTACTGATGGGCAAGGAGACAGACAAACATATAACTAATCATAAGATGTGGAAGAAATGCCAATCCAGACACACGGGAGAAAGGTGACCGTGACTTTAGGAACTTAAAGCAGGGATAAGAAAGAGCTTTCTAAGGCCGGGTGTGGTGGCTCATGCCTGTAGTCCCAGCTATTTGGGAGCTGAGGCAGGAGGATCACTTGAGACCAGGAGTATGAGACTGCAGAGAGCTATGACTGCACCACTGCACTGCAGCCTAGGCATCAGAGCAACTCTGTCTCAAAAAGAAAAAAAAATGAACCAACAGAACTTGCTCAGAAAAAAAGGAGATAAGCGAGGAGGAAGATTCCAGAAAAACAAACTAATGTAAGCTCTCAACGACCAGGTCTACCGGGCCCAAAGTTCTCTGTCAGAACAGTAAGTCTTTGAAGACTTGTAAGGGGCAGAAAAACAGTCAGAGTAATGTGATGAAAACCTTGGCTGCTGTGTGCAGGCTGGACTGTGCACGTCTGGCCTCTAGACCTTCGTTCTCAGTATTCCTGGGTGAAACGGCCTGCCCGCCCCCACCTCTCTGCTTTACCAGGGCTCATTCCAAGCCCCATCATGTCACCCCCCCCCATGGTGCTGGCTAAGGAGTTGCTTGGGTGCAGAGCCCATAGTGCCAGGAGGACGACTCTCCTGTACTGTAGGTCTTTCCCCCCTTCCCAGGCTGAGGGTGCAGCCTGCATCTGATGATTCTTTTACCCCCTACAGCCTCTCCCTAACACAAAGCTTCAAGTGTGAAAGGTGTGCAATAAATGCTTTGTACAAAAATAGCATTGCTTGCAGAGTGCTTAGGAATAGCTTTATATCAAGTCCGGCTCTTATAAACAGGTAACACCTGTCCTGTGACATCTGTGATAAGTGGAAGGCCTCCTACCTGCCCAACTCTCCCAGTGCCATCTTCATGTCATTTTAGTGCCTGTGCAGTAGGAAACTGAAGACTTCCAGTGGAGGCACCTGGAGCCAGCAGGGAAGCTGCCCTCCTATCTGCCCTAAGACAGCAATGAAGGCAGTGGATTTGCCAAATAATGGAGCGAGGAAGATGGGAGAGAGTACCTGTCTGCAAAGCAGACGAGCTGACAGGCACTGGCTTTGAGCTCATCTCTGCCCATAAAGGACAGACAGGTCAGGCATAACAGACCAAGGTCCCTGACCCTGATTACTGGGGCAGTTTGAAAAGCTGAATTCCAGGTGGTAAACTGTCGGGGATTAAGCAGGCAAAGGAGAACAAGAGGCCCTGTGCCAAGTGAAATGAGCACTGAGAAGTGAGCCCTGGAGTTGGCTTGTCCAGAATGCAGCTCAAGGCAAATCTGACCCTTAGTCTTCATCAGGCAAGGGAACAAAATGCTTTGTGAGGAGCAACACAGGATGGACTAGTGATGGTGGCCTTTCACAGAGAGGATGCACAGACCCAGATGCACCAGTCTCCAGCTCCCTTACCTGCTCGGGAGGTTGGCTTCAGCTCCAGGCTTTCCTGATCAGTGGCATCCAGAATCTTGTACTTACTTTTCCTCTTGGGTTTTCCTTTTTGCCTAAAAAAAAAAAAAAAAAAGCCTCAGGGGAGGGGTACCGAGTGAGGCACAGGATGAAAGGCAGACATGCATGCAGGCCCTGTCCAGAGGGGATCGCCTCCTACAAGGGGCATCTCTCCTCACTTCTTAACCAGGGAAGGTGGCAACTGTGATTTGTTCTTCAAATGTTCCTCACCAATTCTGGGGCAAGACAAGAGAGCTTTGACCATCTTGGCCTGGACTTGCCACCCCACACAGACAATGAAGGATAGACTGGTTAAAAGTATAAAGAAAACAAGCTGGACTCGGTGGCTCAGCCTATAATCCCGTGCCTTTGGGAGGCTGAGGTGAGTGGATTGCCTGAGCCCACAGGTTCGAGACCCACCTGGGCAACTTGGCGAGACCTCATCTCTACAATAAATCAAAAAAAATCAGCCGGGCATGGTAGCGTGCGCCTGTAGTTCCAGCTACTTGGAAGGCTGAGGTGGAAGGATCACCAGAGCCCAGCAGGTCGAGGCTGCGGTGGCCGGGAGTGGCCACTGCACTCCAATCTGGGTGACAGAGTGAGACTCCAACTCAAAAAAAAAAAAAAGAAAAGAAAAGAAAACAAAGTCCTCTGCTGGAGGGCCATGGAAGGTGAGAAGTATTACACCAACGAAGTCGTTAATGGCAGGTATCTTAGACTGGTGGAACTTTATAAAAATTCTTTTATTTTCTAAATTTTATATGAGATTATATTGCAGGTTGAATCCTTGCTCTGTCACTTAATAACTGTGTTCTCAGACAGGTGATGTAATTTTCCTGAGCCTAAGTCTTCTTATCTGTAAGATGGGAAAAGGTTATGTGTTTTAAAAAGATATTTATTACCTATGGAATGCTATCATTGCACACAGTAAATACAGAAACCATACTTATAGCTAATGAAAAACATATAATAATGTGACCATTAAATATTAGAAGCCTAGATAGGAAGACTCAACTGAAAAGTCCAGAACACTCACACCTCTAATTGTGTGAAAACATGCGTACACATCAATCCTAACCAGACACAAAGGCACAATGAAGAACTCCCATGTCATGGTGGGGAGGCTGAGGTGTAGAGCCTTAAAGGACACACACCTTAGAGATGTGATCCAGGTCTGCACTCAGGCCCTCCTACCCACTTCCTCACCCTGTCCCATCCCCACCCTGGCCATGCTTCTCAGCTTCCAAATCACTACGGTAACGGCCACTTGACTAAAGAACTGTGCTTTTGCCCCGGGGGTGAGAAAAGCCCTTCTGCACATGCCTGGGAGGGCTTCCATTGGGCGAGACCACTCTAACAGTGACTAGGGACCCAGCCCAATCTTTCCATCGGTCTTGAACTCCTGGCCCTAGCAATCCTCCCATCTTGGCCTCCCAAAGAGTTGGGATTACAGGCATGTACCACCACACCCCACCCAGCCAGTACTTCTAATTGGAAGGTGCTAGATAATCTCTGAGGAACAAATATGTGACAAGAAGCTAAAAGAATTTTAAAGGAGAATCTATCTTACCTCTTACAACAGCAGATCACAGTCCAGGACAGAAGCCCCAAAGCAACAACAATGACAAAGGTAGCAATAATAACATACAACACGCTCCACTCTGCCAAGAAAATAAAAATGGTGAGGGCTGTGAAGAAAGAGGCTGGAAAGGAGGTCTGGGCTACCCCAGCTTGCGCAGGCAGTGGCTTCAATCTGGAGACAAGAATGCACCCAGGGTTCCCCAAGGTGAGACCTCGGGGTTAAGGGCAGTCAGAGCTTTAGATCTTTTTAAATGTCCCTGTTTTCCAGTCACTGCCCCAGGAGTGGTGCAGGCTGAAAAGAGCTTTAAGAGAGGGAAAAGAGGGCTTCCATTGGCTACAGCAGGGAGGTACTCCAAAAGACGGGAGGCCTTGGTGGGATTTAGACTGCAATTAGCAGCTGGTCTGATTTAAGCCTGGTTCTTACAGGTCTGCTTCAGAGCTTTCCTCTAACCTTGAGCAAGTGTGGAGGAAGGAAGTAAAAGTCCTCTGCAAACAGAAAATACACAAAGTTCTTCTCTTTGCCTACTCATCTGCTGCAGAAACACCAACACCCACCCACTCAGCGCAGAACCACATTCAGTGCCAAACAGACTGGCACCATGCCACACAGAAAACTCACCACAGTTGCTGTCTCCATCCCTCAGCTGCACCTTGATGAAATTCTCCATCCAAAAGGGGTCACAGATACAGCGTTTGGTGAATGAATCACAGTGGCCATGGTCAGAGCAGTTCAGTTGACATGCTGAAGGTAGCAGGAAAGGAAAAAAGTCAATGGGAGTCAGAGTTAGGGACAACGACCAGCATCCAGGGCCCATGAGTATACTAAAGCACTCGTTGCTTAGTGTTCTGTGGGGAAATTTCCTGGATATCTGACCCAAGAGCTTTCACAGCTTGGGCACGCTGCCCACAATTATCACCACAGCTGGATAAAACTGGAGCACTTGGGAAGGCTGCTAGAAAGGCAGTTCCAGTCTGTCTTTATTTGTTGTTTCTCTGTATCAGCAACTTTTAATCTTTTATGTGCCACACTCCTCCTTCTCAGAATATAATTGCAAAAATAACATACATAAAAGTATTACAAAGGAAAGGAATTATATTGAACATGTTTTTAAAATATTTAAGAACATAAAATTTCAAAATAAATTGTCTTTATTAAAACATTAAGTGGGCTTAACAAACTGTTGCAATTTTGAAGCGGTTGTGAAGAGCTACGAGTGATTTCTATGGCCTCAGCCACAGGCTCTGTTAACAGTACTGTAGTGTGTTGCCCACCTTTGACAAATAGGAATTTCAGTCAGAGGTTCAAGCTCACGGCCCTCTAAATGCCATCTCAGGGGCCTGTGGCCCCAGGTTAAGAAGCCCTGGCCCCTCTGCTGAACAGGACTCTCATGATAACAGCAGTGGAGAAAAATGATTATCTCCTTGTTCCCAGAGAACAAGAGATGAAGGGCAGAGGGGACTGACAGGCAAGCTGCAGGCACTGGGTAGCCCTTGCTCCAGCTTCCCAGAATTACTCACTGACAGTGTTGACTTCCAGGGCTCCAAATATGAGAAAGTCGGCCTTTTGCTTCCGCAGCTCACTCTTGAGCATCGCTGCCACCTCTTGGCCTTTGAAGATCTGGCGAGGAGGCTCGTTTTGAACAAAAAATATCATCTTGGTGCTGCAGAGACATGCAACAGTATGAATGAGCTGAAGCTGTCCACAGAACAGCAGCAGCTACCATTTACTAAGTACCTTCTGTTTATACCAGACACTGTGCTATTATATGCATCCTGCCACTTCAAGCTAGTGAGAAAGGTGTTATCAGTGTTACCTCTACGTACAGAGGACAACACTGGGGCTCAGAGAGGTTAAGTAACTTGCCCAAGGTCACACAGTTGATTATGGCAGAGCCAGATCCCAACTCTGTTATGTTGGACTAATGTCTGACTACAAAGCCTGTTCTTTTCAAAACTCCCTAAGCTGCCCCAGCTAACAAGAGAACCCATTACAGGCCGCTAACTAGAGAATGGGGAGAATGGGGATTTGGTATGGCTACAGCCTGCTGCCAGCCTTTTTATAGCCAAGACAGTGGTGCTGTTGTGTTTGTGCCTGTGTTACTCATAAGACAAACCACAATGCCTTTTAAATGCAAATTGTTGGACAGCATCAAAGATTATCCAAAAGTCAAAACATAGCCAAAACAATTGTTATCAGCAAAAAGAAAAACCCTATACAATTGTATGACTGGCACAAAATTATATTACTCTAAGCCCAGAATCTCTTTGCTATCTGATTATCAGTTTAGGTCCAAGACAGACCATGCTTGAAGTCACATCTGGGAAGCACAAAATCTGTTCTCTATGCCTTAGCCTTAATTTTTGGTAGTGTGCCTCTTGAGCTCCATGTCAGTCTCCTAAGTAGAAACTTCTGAATCAGTGCGTCACACTGATTGGTAGGTGTGTTCAAGATACTGATCCTCGGCATATAGCATGGTTGGATGGGACTTGGGTATCCCACAGGCTTTGGACCATCTGCTTCTGGTACAATTAGTCTTGTCTGTTTCCCAAAGTGCCAGACAAATAGCATCACTTCCTATGTAAGGCAAGACATAAAAGTTTGGGAAGCATGCCACAGACTCCCTAAAAGCTCACTGCACTGAGGTTAACAACAGGGTATTATACAAGGGGGGAACCCTTGTATAAACAGAATTTGTTCATAAAAAATTATGTATTTATTCTTGCCTTGTAGTGCTGCTGCCATTTTTTGTTTCATCTCTTCCACACTGGCAAAACGTTTCCCTTTGAGGACTTTTCTTATCCGGGAAAACAAAAAATTGTCACTTGGGGGGTGAGATCAGGTGAATAGGGGTCATGCCGTTTTTGGTCAAAAACTGCTGAACAAGCCGGGCTCGGTGGCTCAGCCTGTAATCCCGCACCTTGGAAGGCTGAGGTGAGTGGATTGCCTGAGCCCGAGGGTTTGAGACCTGCCTGGGCAACTTGGCGAGACCTCATCTCTACAATAAATCAAAAAATCAGCCGGGCGTGGTAGCGCACGCCTGTAGTTCCAGCTACTCGGAAGGCTGAGGTGGAAGGATCGCTGGAGCCCAGCAGGTCGAGGCTGCGGTGGCCGGGAGCGGCCACTGCACTCCAGTCTGAGCGACTGAGTGAGATTCCAACTCAAAGCAAAAAACAAACAAACAAAAAACAAACAAAAAAAACTGCTGAACACTCAGCATGGTGTGGGCAGATGGATTGTCATGGTAGAAGAACCAGTCAACTGTATACCACAACTCAAGACATTCCTTCTGCAAATCATGATGCAACCTTCTCAAAACTTCCAGATAAAAACTTTGGTTGACTGTTTGATACAGAGGAACAACCTCTGGGTGTACTATAGGGACCCACCCTCTAAAAAATGATTCCGGGTTTTTTGGGGCCCCCCTTTGTAAATTCCAGAACCAAAAGACAAGCCTCTGCCATAAAAGATCTGTGTTCCATTTCCCATTATCTTCTCCTAGTTCCTTAATACATGCTTATAGTTTCAGTTTTTGTCCATATACCAATAACCCTCAAATCTTTATCTCCTGTCTCCAGTCTCTCCTGAGTTACCAATCTACATCTGCAAGTACCTAAAAAAAATCTACTCCAGATCAACAGATACCCCAGATCAACAGATGCCTGAAATCCAACATGCCCGAAAATAAACTCATAATAGTAACGATTAACTGAATACCATGTGTTAGGGACTACACAAACATTACCTTATTTAGTCCTCAATACCAATCCTATAAATAGGTACTAGTATTTTCACAGATAATAAAACAAGATCAGAGAGGTGAAGTAACTTCTCCACTGTTACAGAGCTAACACCAGTGGGGCAGGGCTCCAAAGCTGCGTCTGTCTAGTGTAAGGTCAATGCTCTTTCCCACTTAATATGCTACCTATTTTTATCTAATCACATGCTTCTCCTGAATTTCTCAACTAAGTTAATCCAGTCCAAGCCAGAAGCCCAGAGAAATTCAGACGCTGCTGTCTTTCTCATGACCCATTTGCAGTGATGGCAAATCTGAGCAAACCTGTCAAAAATACTCTTACCAGCACTCTTGCTGAAGCCTTTCTGCTGCTTCTACCTAGCCAATTCCCTCCAACTTGGATCAGTCCAAGCAGTCATTTTCCTTGTTCGTACTCCCAGGCTGCTAAGCATAGCTTTAAAAAAAAAGGCCAGGCTTAGTGGTTGATGCCTACAATCCCAGCACTTTCGGAGACTGAGGTGGGAGGATTGCCTAAATCCACGGTTTTGAGATCAGCCTTCCTACCACCTGGCAAATTGGCGAGACCTCATCTCTACAATAAATAAAAAAATTAGCTGAGTGTGGTGGCACATGCCTGTAGTTCCAGCTACTTGAAAGGTTGAGGTGGAAGGATCACCTGAGCCCAGCAAGTTGAGGCTGCGGTGACCATGAGTGTGTCAATGCACTCTAGACTGGGCAACAGAGTGAGACTCCAGCGTAAAAAAAAAAAAAAAAAAAAAAAAAAGTCCTAATTATGCTGTCTCTTGGCCTAGTAAACCCTGACGGTATATATTCTAGATTCACTTGGGGAGCTTTTCCATTTTAGGTGCCCAGGCCCCACTCCAGACAAAATGAATCATAATCTCTGGGGCTGAGGCTTGAGCAATGGTACATTTATACAAGCTCCAGGTAGGTCTATTATGTAGTTGAAGTTGGGAACCACTGCTCTCACCTCATGTCTCCAACCTGGCCAGTATTCCAGATCAACTCTACTTATTAGCCACCCACCACCTCCTTTTCTCTGCACCTTCCCCTTAGTCTATACAAATGCTTACATATTTCCTGTCTTTAAAATATGTTCTTTATGTCTTATTTCCTATATTATTTTCAGTATCAGCTTCCTCTAAGAAGTGTTATACTTACCATCTCTGTATCCTCAAATCATGAAATCAGTCCTCTGCCCCAACATCCAAGCAAAATGTTCTCACTATAGTTCTGGTGATCACAAACCCAAAGGCCTGTTTTGTGTTCTCACCATACTCCTGCCCCTGAAGCATCTGAACCCTTTGCAGTCCCCTACTACCAGATCACCCCTTAACTGCCAGCAGATCACTCCCACCTGGTTTCCCTCCCACTTCTCTGACTGTCGTTTCTTAGTTTTCTTTGCTACCTCGTCTTTCTACGCCTTCTCCTTAAATAATGGCATTCTCCATGGTTCTGTCCTCACCCCTCCTGACGCTCTCTCAGTGTAACTCACCCATCCTCGTGTCTTTGACTCCTGCCTATATGCCAGTAACTGCCTATCTCAGACTCTTCCTTCCACCTCAAGTTCCAGCCTTTGCTTGTGGCTGACGGACCATCTCCCTGTGTAGCCCATAAAACATGCCAAATTCAATAGTCAAAACTGGGTCCTGGATCACCTGAGACCAGATGGTTGAGTCTTCAGTGAGCCATAAGCTTGCCACTGTCCTCTAGCCTGGGTAACAGAGATCCTGACTTAAAAAACAAAACAAAACAAAAATAACCTGGTTTCTTCTGCCTTCCTAAACTCAGTTAAGGGCCTGAACCAGGCATCCAAACCAAAAGTCTCACATTTGATGCCTCGTTCACCTTCATTTCTAAAGAGCCACCAAATCCTGTGGATTTACCTCTGGGTTTAATTTCTTCTCCTCTTGTACCACTACCTTAATTCAGGTTTTATTACCTTTGTACTGGACTAGTCCAGAAACTTTCTGATTGCTCTCCCAGCCTTCAGTCTCTCCCTATTTTAGTCTAGCCTCCACACTAGTGATCTCCCTTAAAAAAAAAGACTTAACTGAAATTTTCCTGCTTCAAAAACAAACAAAAAAATTCATACACATAAAACAAACTGGCTTGGGTCCTCCTACCCTAACTATTAAAACTAAGCTCCTTGGCTTGCATATAACTGTTCTCAGTCCCCATAGTCAGTCTTGTCTTCAACCATGTCTGGGCACCATTAAGCTCCGAACCAAGTGACTTCTCTCAGAAGAAACTCTGTGCTTTTATACCACAGGGCCACTACTCGTACTGTTCCCCTGTTCTGAATTTCCTCCTAGTCCGCCTATGACTGGTCAGTGCAAGTTTTCCTTCTCCTAGAAAATCTTTGGGCTACCCCTACTCCAACTCCCCTGCAAGAATTAATGGTCCTTGCCTCAGTGTTTCCACAATGCACACATTGTGTCAAACCTACCCTGTACTGTGTTATATGTTTACTTAACTATCTCCCCTACGAAACTGTGGCTGTCAAAAATAATGGTCCTCCTCTGACTGTGTACCCTGGTGCCCTGCTGCAGCGTCTAGAAAAGAACATGTCCCCGGCACTAGGAGAGCTCCATTGAGGTCCACTGAAGAGAGCCCACCCTTCTCTACCTAGCCACACTGTTTCTCAGCTTATTTAAGAAGCCAAAGGATCCCTAGGCTTTCCTTTGCTCCCCCCATTCGTTGCCCGGCTACCTCTGCTCCGTGTACGGCTGAATCTTTTGCACAATGATGTCGGAATCCAGCACCCCCAGGAGGACCCCAATCTGGCGGATGAGCATCCCCTTCAGCCTCTCAGTTAGCTGACTCACGTTGACATCCAAGATCATCTCCACCAGGTTGTTTTTCCTGGGATCTGGAAAGCATGTGGATCAGTCATAGCTTTAGAAGTAGGAGAGTTAACATAGACCTGCCACTGTGCATTTGCTTTGGCAGAGGAGAGAAAGTAGTGAGAGCATTCGGATGTCCTTCAAATGGAAAGGGACAATAGTGAATTCCTGACAAGGCAATCTGGGGTTGGCCTGGAAAGCTTCTAAAGCACTCCTAGTCTGTATATCAACCTGAGAATTTCTACACATGTGCTGGGTATAAGCCTGAAGCAGTGAGGCAACGTGGAAGGAGGTTAATGGAGGGAGTAGGGGAAGAGAGAAACTCTTAAGCATTTGTTTGAAAAGCCTCTGCGCAACTGGCATTGCTGAGCAATCCAGGCCAAGTGGGGGTATCAAGCAATCTTTCCTGACTCACATCTAATTTTCAGTGACTCGCAGTATTCTGTCTACAACAATGAGATGAAAAAATGTCCAACTCAACAATCTTCTCAATAATGGAAACACATCTGTCCCTGCAGGTTTAAATACAGTAAACACAAAGAAATTCTAGGCAGCCAAGAAACAAGGATTTCCTTAAAGTTACAGCACAGCTGCACTACCTTTGCACAACTCTGAAACTGTAAGACTATCATGCTTTACTTTTGAATATGTCCTAAAGATTGTTCTACATTTGGAATTTCAAATTGATTGTTCAGAATGCCTTATTTACATACTTGAATGCACCACTTGCCTGATCTGATGTATAATTTACATAATTAGTAGACTATCTGTGATCTGACTTTAAACACAGAAGAGACTTTATAGTGTCTCAGCTGTTGCCCTTCCTCAAGGCAGAATGAGGACTGGAAGACCTCCCAAGATCCCTTTCTGTCTAAGTCATCCATACATGAGTGTGGCCTAGATAATAAAGAGCAACTTTAAAGTTAATACCTTCTCATCAAAAGCTCAGGAATTTATAAAGCTCTGCCCCATTTCCACACTACTTCCCTATCACCAAATTAACTTCAAAGCAAAACAAAAACATGGTTCTATTTAAAAATGAAATTTTATTTCTGCAAATCTGAAAACTGTAATGGACACTAGTTATGTTACCTTGCCTGGGTTGTCAGATAAAGCCTGACATTCAACTTATAAAAATAAATTGTTTTCTGCATCTGGGTGCTGATGAGACATCATGACTCAAGCTATTCCTGTGCTCAGATTCCCAAAGCACTCTGAGCCCTCTCTCATCACTCACGGGTAAAGGAGAAAGTACTAAGCTAGGGGCACAAAGGCCTGGCTCTGACACAACTTCTGTGTGACACTGAGCAAGCCCTGCCCTCTCTGAGTTTGTTTCTCCCTCTGAGATGAGTAGGGAGAGGTCTATATTCCTGCATGGGCAGGAGGGGTATTGTTGAAAGAGTTAGTATCTAAGGATTTTTTTAGCTTGGGGTTTCTAGATGTTTTTAAAAGCTGGACATACCATCTGGCTCTGTTCATACTGTGGGAAAGAGATCCCAGGATAGAGGCCCTGATTGGCTGACCCAGCAATTCCATACAGTCTCATCACCAAAAGAACTCACCAGGTTTCACCTCCACAGTGGTCCGGTCTGTGTCACTCTCACCCTTTGCATCAGTTACTTTCAGGTGGAATGTGTAGGTTCCCTCAACCAGGTTCGAAAGAAAGAGGATAGGATGATGGTCAGAGTGATTTAACACCTCCTATAGGGTTGAACAACATGGCTGTGTTGCAGAGCAAAACACCACTCCTTTCTTAGAGTCAGGGGCTGCTTCTGCCATCACTAACCCCCTCTAGACTGAACTATTTTCTTTTTTAAAGGTTGTTTTGTCTGATAGTAAGATCATGACTCCTACCTTTGGACTGGACTATTTTAACTTGGGACAGTTTCTGATCTATAAAATAACACTGCAGCCCACAAGGGCTGATTGGGGGGAGAAGCCCATCCTATGCCACACTAGTTTGCAGAATTACCCTGAGCAAGTCACTTACCCTCCCTGATTTCAGAGAACAATCCAGGTTTGATAAAAGGGGTCGCTGGTTAAAACAGATTCTGGGACGTTTGGCTCCTCCCCCATCCCCATCTCAGACCTATGTAGCTCTTCAGCCCCTGGCACACTTACCCCTGCTGCTGGGCTCCCCTCATCTCGAGTCCAGAGGTAGCTGACTATTCCCTTGTCATCTGAGGACTTGGAGCCATCCAGCTCTGCTGTGCTCGTGGGTAAGGTAATCATCACATTCCCAGTTATTTTGGCTATAGGTGGTTTGTTCATTTCTAGCCAAAGAGAAATCAATGAAATAACATGACATTCCAGACCAGAAGGAACGTTTTTTCATGATGTTTATGGGGGAAATCAAACATCAAGGGCATCTTAAATGAAAACCTGTTTCAAGTGTCTGTCCACGCCAGCAACCAAAGCACAGACTTAAAACTACCAGCACTGCAGTCCTGAAGCTAAATGCTCTCCTAGCACTGTACAACAGAGGGGGCTGGTGTGTTTTCCCTCCTGTATTCTCACAGCAGCCTTCCCAGAAGAAATTCATTGCTCTGCTTTGGAGATATGTGATGACTGGAAACAAAAGCCCAAAGCTTAGGAGTTTAAGTTTTATCCAGCTGACACCACAAATTCTCCTTTGAGATATCTTAAGATTTTACTCTCTGAATATTCTTTTTGATCCCTTCCTGGAGTTTTTCAAGAGAAAAAGGAAAGAGGCCTCTCTTTTTCTGAGCCCCACTTAAAGCTTTGTTTACTCAGATGTAGACTCAGTATTTACTCAGTTCAATATACTGTACCTGGAGGTCACTGCAAATCTGATGGTCTTTCCTACCATCACCTAGTGGCCCTCTCCCAAGGCCCTCACTGGTCACTGCCTGCAAACCAGAGCAGGGCCAGTAAACTCTTGCCTCCAGTTGGCTTCAGCTTGCAGGCTCATAGGACAGGGATAGGCAGCTGCAGTGCAGTACAGTCATTCTAAGATCTGACAGCAGGTGTCACTGTAGCTAGAGGGAGATTCACAGAAACCCCAGGTCTTGGCAGCACAGGGCAAAACAAAAATGCAAAGAAAATAAACCTTAATGCTTTCCCTATTCAGTTGTGAAAAAAAAGGAATGGAGGAAGGGAGGGAAGAAGGGAGAAAAGGGAGGAGGGTGGAGTAGGGGAAGTGAAAGGCAGAAGGAGGGAGGAAAGAGGGTGGAGAAGGGGAGAAGTGAGAGGCAGAAGGAGGGAGGGAAGTTAAAATTCACCTCACAGTCACTTTCAACCAAAGGTTGTTTTAGAAAAGAATATAACAGGAACCCTCACCCCAACCTTCTTCTCCACCTCATGTCTCTAATCAATTTCCGCAGCCAAACAAGACATGACAAATTCTTCAGTTATCTGACCCAAAGAGGCTACTGAACAAACGTGAGGCAGAGAGGTACCTTCTTTGACAATGACATTCACAGAGCTCTGGCTTTGCAGATTCCTCTCATCTTTGACAGTCAAGGTGAACACATAGGTCCCCACTTGCAGCCCAGTCACAGTGGCGACACTGCTGTTAGCATTCTCAAGCTGCACCCCATTGGGTCCCCTGGACAAAGAGAGAAACCAAAGGGTGGAGTTAAACCTGTCTGCTGCTCTCCTGCCCCTGACTCAGCAGGAGACAATTATTACCTTAGCTATAAGACATGAACTATTGTTTCCCAGACCTTGACAGGACACGTTTAAAAATATTCCATTTGCACAAAGTGTCATTTGGCCCCAAATACAGGTTACCTGCTGGTCAGAAAATTCAAACAGCTTTCAAATACATCTAGCCTTGTCCTTTATATAAGCTTCTGGGATACTTGAACTCTTTACTGTTCCGGTTTATAAAAGGAAGAAAGTTCTCTGAGCAGGTCTCTGATCAAAAGAATGACTTAAGAGTGATATTTCTGAAAAGCATTTCTGGCCCAGTAGTTGGTTCTGGCCCAGTAGTTGGTTCTGTCAAGGGCAGGAAATGGCCAGGGTTGCAGAGGAACTCTCAGGACAAAACCATCCTCTTAGCAGCTCTACAAGCCAAGTTCCCTCCAGCTCCTGGATAGGGGCCACAGAGCATCCAGGACATCACACATCCTTCCTTCTCCCCTTGTGGCTTCAGAGAGCCGTCTGCAGTGGCAAAGGAGCTCTGTGCCAACAGCCAGGCATGAGGCTGCACATGGGCAGAGAGCCCTCCTGTCCAAGGATCTAAATGCCCCAGGGCTTTCCTTAATACTGCAGGACAACCAGAGAAATCTGCAGATGTCCAGGATTTGCTTTGTTTTGCTTTTTAAGCTTATAACCTCTGACCCTGAAACAGATTCTCCTCCAAGAAGCTATGCTAAGCATTATCTCTGCTGTAAACACTAATAAAATTCAGCTAAAAGGTTTATCAGCCGTGTCTGCAATAACCAATTATAATTAAAACACCCTAGGCTGAGGAAGATTATGTTCTCCAAAAGACAGAAACAAGAGCTGAGGGAAATAATTTCTAGAATCCAGCTCAGCAATGATAAGTTAAGTAGTTCCTAGAGTCAAATTAGAGCACTTTTCCATCCATCTCTAATGCCTTAGTCAAAAAAACAAAACAAAAAACCCCTAGTCTGTACTATGGTTGCTACCTTTGAAAACCGAGAATGCTTTTAACTCTTTCTTGGAATTCCTTTGTTTCCTATGAGATCCTGCACATAATCTGAGTTCCATTTGTTATGGTTTAAAGGAGCTGAAGAAACGGTGAGAAACAGGAATGATTCAGTTAGGTAATTTCAGTTTAATTAGTATTATTTTGGTTATTGCCTTTAGCCTCTGGCTAACTTAATTGGTAAATGGTGTCTTCAAGGAAACAGTAACAGAGTAATGCTTTTATTTTATAGATGTATTTTCAATTCCTCTTAATAGCTGCTCTGCCCCATCCCCTGCCAGCCTTACCCAGTTAATTTTGAGCAACAGTATTTTTCTGCTCCATTACCCTTTCCGTCTTGCCTCTCAAGTGTAATTAAACTATGTATTTCAGTAGATGGATTGTACCTGCAAAAGCACCAGTATCACATGGTACTTCCTGGGGACTAGCTGATGGCAAGTGTTATTTTTTTCTTACAAAAATTATTATTATTATTATTTTGAGCCAGGGTCTCACTCTGTCATCCAGGCTGAAGTACAGTGGTATGATCACAGCTCACCATAGTCTCTACCTCCTGGGCT
Source organism: Carlito syrichta (assembly GCF_000164805.1). Classification (NCBI taxonomy): domain Eukaryota; kingdom Metazoa; phylum Chordata; class Mammalia; order Primates; family Tarsiidae; genus Carlito; species Carlito syrichta. Next base: position 586,332 of record NW_007255948.1, on the reverse strand, counting down.
CAGGTGATCCTTTCTCCTCAGCCTCTTGAGTAGATGAAACTATAGGCATGTGCCACTATGCCTGGCTAATTTTTTTTTTATGTTTTTGTAGAGAAGAGGTCTTGTTATAGTGCCTAGGCTGCTCTCAAACTCCTGGGTTCAAGCAATCCTCTAGCCTCCACCTCCCAAATTGCTGGAATTACAGGTGTGAGCCACCACATCCAGCCACAAAAACTATTTATGATATTACTTTCTAGCGTTGAAGTTTGTAACTGCAAAATTTCTTTCTCAGTTGCCTCCCCTGGATGAGTCAATAAGAGCAAGCCAACTCTCAAAAGCAAATAAAACCTTTCTCTTCCAAGGTCTAGAGGCTTTGCATAATAAGAATTTGTGTCAATACTCACTGTGTTTTTTCCCAGAGATATGAGATAATTTTCTGATCATCTGAGCTTTTGCTTCCATCCAGGGTTGTGCTATCCACAGGAAGGGTCAATTCTTTATCTGGGCCTGCATCTGCCTGAGGAGGTTTGTTGTTTTCTAGAAGACAGAGATTTGGAGGTCAAAAGTAGCCAGTCCAGGTGGGAGGGAGAGGAAAGGAACCGATTGAGACATATGTTCTGGAAGTCATGAGAACTCTGCCTCTCAGCCCACAGCCCACAAATACTATGGGAGATCTGGTTACCACTGGGGAGCTCACAATGAAGAATATGAGACTGAGGCATATTAAGCAATTCTGAAAAAAACATAGTAGAACATAACAGTTATAATACTATACTAAACTTGAAATCCAAAGCTATAGGAGTTCAAATGGAAGACTGAGTGAAAAGATAAGGCATTCCTGAGGAAGTGGGTTTTAAGCAGGCTCTTAAAGAACATGGTGGGATTTGGGATAACACAGACTCTAATTCTTATGTCTACGTCCCCTGAAAGGTATATCAACCAGCCAAGGAAAGAGCATAAGCTGAGGCTGGGAAGTCCTCTTTATCTCTATGCAAAAGGCACAAAGGGGCAGGCCAAGAGAAGTCAGAAGACGCTCTGTGGATTGGTGTCTTCTACTGCTACCCTCATACAGTTTGGAATCCACTTCTCCTCTCCCCCGGGACAAAAGGGACCTGCCAGTGGAAGAGCCTGAACCACAAGACTTGAGCTTACCAGGCTGCACAATAACAGTCACTTGAGCAGTGGCCTGCTGTCCTATTGTGTCAGTCACTGTGAGTTGGTAAGTGTAGTCGCCTTCTTGCATCGCCGATAGCTGCAGGGTTGGTGTTCTAACACCCTACATATATAAATACAAGTGGAAAAGAGGAATCCAGAAGCACAACATCACACACTAAGTCCTGTTCTGGTTGAAACAATGTACCCAGTTTTATAAATGTAAGTTGGTACTGGACTATTACCTCTGGTTCAGCATAATTAGTGAATGTTGACTCAGACATTATGAGGCACCTTGTTAAAAGTTTCCCCCTTCAAGGGAACATGCCTCCTGACACAGCAGCAGTTTCAAATAAAGCCAGAACTCTCACAAGAGAGGGAGTATGGAGCAATGTGCAGAGATTACCAAGGTCAGTCTCTATGACTGATACCAGAAGGAACAACATAAGTATATAATAAACAACCTAGCTTTTAAAACACTCTTTAAAAAGATGCTCTTCCTACTGAGGCTACACAATGATCCTAATAAAGTTGTCTCAATAAAACATGGCAACTCAAGATGCTATGTAACACCATGTTGTCCCCTTACAGGTTTATACAGATTTTGCAACAACAGAAAAAACTAACACAGTAATTAAACTAAAGTCAGGTAAAATACGGGCTTTAAGTCATGCCTCAAATCTAGAAACAGAATCCTGAGTGTCAAAAGGAACATTTTAAATAATTTAGGGCAAACTTCCAATACAGAAACTTCCTGAAGAACAGTGGGCAAAAACTGGCAGCCTGCGGGCTGAATCCAGCTTGCAGACATTTTGCTTGGCCTGTAGTGTCTTAAAAGTTGGAAATGTTCACATAAAGGTCTTGATTTCTATCTCTTCTTGAAAAGCTGAACTATCAAGCAATGTTGGGACCATACTTTCACGTGGCAACAACCAGCTGGACCTGAAGAGCAGATGACCCTTTAGTCAGGGCTTAAATTCTACAGCTCAACACAGTCCCATCCAGTTTTATTTATTTAATCTAATCTAATCTCTTCTTAAATAGCTCCAGAGAAAAGATACCATCTAGTCTCAATCTAATTTGCTAAGATTTGAGTCCTTGTAGTATCAAAATCACTTGACTCTCTGAAGTCATTCAGAACAACCAATATTTCTCATCTAGCTTTTTCCTCTAATACTAAACATTTAAGATAAAAATTTTTGCTAACATGTTAATCAAAGTCCCCTAAAGCTTTCTGGATTTGTTTTTTGTTGGGGGTTTTAAAAAATGCAAATATTCTATGCACAAATATGACTTTGGTAATTAAAACGAGGCAGAAATAAACCTTGGATGGATGACCCAGTCCAGCAGCTCTGTTTCCCCTGAGCAAGAAAATACAAGAACTCTTCCTTCCTACCTGCATTTCCACCACTTTCCCTTTGCTGCTTGGGCTGAGTGACCACTCATAGCTGGTAATGCCATGATCATCGGTGCTCTGGTTCCCAAAGAGGGTGATGGAGTTTTGGGGCAGAGTTATCACTTGGTTGGGGCCTGCGTTGGCCACAGGGAGATAATCCACAGCTTTGTTCACAGTCAGGTTTGCAGTAGTGGAGTTGGTAGCTCCATCAGAGTCTACTACAGTTAAGCTATCGGGCAGAGAGAGGAATGCAATCAGGGATGAGCTTAAGGAAAGAGGAATAAACATTAAAGGACTAAACATTAAGGTTAAGTAATACCAACGTGGTAGTTACCTATTCTTACCTATTCCTATTGGAAAGGCAGAAACTAGAAGCTACCAGAAGCTAACATTGACTGAGGGTTTACTATGTGCTAAGCACTGTTCCACCACAGCTCTGTAACGTATTACCCTCATTTCACTCCTTACGTGTATGAGGAGACTGAGGCAAAGAGAGGTGAAGTAACTTGTCCAAGATCATACAGCTTGAAAGGAGTAGAGCCAGGTTCTGAATCCAGGCAATATGTCTCCATTGCCATTTTGCTCTGTTGCCTGCACACATCTGTGTGCTAAGACCTTTCTTTGTAAGCATTGTATGCTATGACCCTCACAACTACATGGAGAGACATCATCTACTCAACTTCACAGGAGCCTTAGAGAGGCTAAGTAACCTGCCCAAGGCTACACAGTGAGCTAAGGTGCAACCCAGGTCTCTGATTCCAAAGCTCAGAAACCAAGCCTTCAGAAGAGGTAAATCTTAAGTTAATTCCTGTGGAGTTTGAAGACACTACGCTAAATAGAGCAAGCTCTGTCTGCAGCAGGCTCCAGATATGTCCTCCCATCATTCCACTCCAGCTGCGTACATATCACAAGAATGGACATCCTGGGCAGACAGCCTCTGGGACGAACGAGGAGGGCTGGCTCCAGTGAGGCAGGATTTGAGATGAAAATGAAGTCTCCTACGCAACAGTCCCACAGTTTGTGCCAGTGAGAAATCGAAATGTTCATTTATAAAAGCAGGATTTTACCTAAATGATGCCTTCCAGCTGAACAGCCTAAAGCTTCTCATGTCACCTCAAAATGTGAGCATAAGCAAGCAAGGAGGTTTGGGATCCTTCCATTTTGCTGACAGAAAGAGGAAAAGCATGGAAAAGACATGTAGTTTATTTAAATCCCACCACCAGCCACAGACAGAGCCAGACATCTGTGGGGTTTTATTCCACAATCTCACCTTTTATCTATGGTCTGGAGGGGTTTTTGGCATTACAGCCTTTAGGGGAAAAAAAACACAAAAACTTCAGATATACCTACATGTACCATTTAGCAAATGTCTGAAAAAGAAACATTCACAGAAGTGTTGCCTCTTTTCTTAGTTTCCCTGTTGTTTTCATAGGTTTTGTTTGTTTGTTTGTTTAACATGTCTCCTATGTCAGAACAAAAGCACGTTACAGACAGATGGCAAAATGGCAGCTGCCCATTACTCTTTCACCTCAAACAGTCACTGGGTTGCCTGCAGAGATCTTGAAACCAAACAGCAGCTAACTAAATGATGGCTTCCAGCTGAACAGCCTAAAGCTTCCCATGCCACCTCAAAAGGCTGGAAAAAGAGGATACTGTCAAGTAAGAGTAGAAGAGAAGAAAAGATGAGTGAACCACAACCAGACTGGACCTTAATGCTCATCAAATCCAATCCCATATGTTGTAGATTAAAAAAAAATTGAGGGCTACAGAAAAAGAAACTCTCTCAATCCCATCCACCAAAAAACTGTAGACTAACTTGGATGGATTTAGTGTCTATCATACTCAGTAATCTATCACAGAAACAAAGAACTTGAGTACCACACGTTCTCACTTATAAGTGGATCTTGAACATTTATCATGATACTACAATAAAGGAATTGGCAGTAGTGGAACACTGCTAGGGAACAGGGAGGGGCACATAACACCAATAAGGGTGCCTGATCCCAAACTAGTGAAGTGAGGACCAATAGGAAGCCCAAACTTCACCTGTACAATGACCACTTACGTACCTAATCCTGAATTGTACCCCACATCTTTAAAGTAAAATTTTTAAAAAAACCTGTAGACTAACACTGTGGTTAAAAGCTCAGACTCTGGAGTCAGATTGTGTAACCTTGGGCAAGATACTTAACCTCTTTGTGCCAAAATGTCCTAATCTGTAAAATGAGAATAACCATAATACCTGTTATAAGAATTAAATGAAATACTGCGAAGAGCTCAGAAAAACACGAATCACATAGTAAATGTTCAAGAACTATCAGTTATTATTGTTATTATTTTCTTTTTTTTTTTTTAAGTTGGAGTCTCACTCTGCCACCCAGACTGGATTGCAGTGGCCGCTCCTGGCCACCACAGCCTTGACCTGCTGGGCTCCGGCGATCCTTCCACCTCAGCCTTCCAAGTAGCCAGAACTACAGGCGCGCGCTACCACGCCCAGCTAATTTTTTTTGGTTTATTGTAGAGATGAGGTCTCACCAAGTTGCCCAGGCGGGTCTCGAACCCGCGGGCTCAGGCAATCCACTCACCTCAGCCTTCCAAAGCGCAGGATTACAGGCTGAGCCACCGAACCTGGCTTGTTACCATTTTCAAAAAGAATCAACCTGGCCCAGGCTGAACTCTATAGATGGAAAAGTTCCTATATTTGAAATCTGAGTAAAAACCAACTCAAATTTCCATTTTGAGCTAGTGAGAAGGCACCAATCTTGTTGTACCAATGGCTACATTTAATTTACCTGAAACCTTGAATATATGGGAGTCCTACTAAGCCAGAACTTGATAATGATTTATGTGGTAGGTGTTGTGGTAGGATACTCATTTGTGTCCCTGGCAGCATCTAAAATTTGATTATCTTAGATTCATGGGAAGACAGACACATATGAATAAACTGTCACACTATGGAAGGTCACATAGAGGCCCTGAGTGCAATAGGGAAAGAAGAGAGTCTTTTTTTTTTTTTTTTTTTGAGTCAGAGTCTCACTCTGTCACTCAGGCTGGAGTGCAGTAACATGCTCATGGCCACCACAGCCTCGACCTGCTGGGCTCAGGCAATCCTTCCACCTCAGCCTTCCACGAAGCTGGAACTACAAGTGTGCACCACCATGCCTGGCTAATTTTTTGATTTACTGTAGAAACAAGGTCTCGCCAAGTTGCCCTGGCTAGTTTGGAACCCCTGGACTCAGGCAACCCTCTTGCCTCAGCCTCCCAAAGTGCTGGGATTACAGGCATGAGCCACTGTGCCTGGCAAGAAGAGAATCTTATCTCTCCTCTCTGAAGGGATCTCAGAGAACTTCATGGAAATTAAACAGGTAGTTAAGGATGGGCAGAACTTCAAGAGATTGAGAAAGGCATTCAAGGAAGTGTAAATAAAATATATACTGATCAAGTCAAGGAGTGAAGGAGACTAAGGCCTGACTTCAGGGTTAGAAAATCCAGCTGTGAGACCTCAGAGAAACCTCATTTTTCTTAGTTGTAAAATGAAAACAGTATCATCTATGTATGATGTTGGTAGGATACTCATCTAGAAGTACTTTGTAACTTACAAGGAATTATGGAAATATAAGGAAGATTATACAAAACTCCATCTCAAAGCCTTACTTTTTTTTTTTTTTTTTTTTGAGTTGGAGTCTCACTCTGTCGCCCAGACTGGAGTGCAGTGGCACGCTCCCGGCCACCACAGCCTCGACCTCCTGGGCTCCGGCGATCCTTCCGCCTCAGCCTTCCAAGTAGCTGGAACTACAGGTGCGTACTACCACGCCCAGCTAATTTGTTGATTTACTGTAGAGATGAGGTCTTGCCAAGTTGCCCAGGCGGGTCTCGAACCCACGGACTCAGGCAATCCACTCACCTCGGCCTCCCAAAGTGCTGGGATTACAGACTGACCCTGGCCTCAAAGCCTTATTAATCACATCCTAGAATGTCAACACTAGTACTTTCTTTGAATCAAATCCTCCAAACAAACCACTAGTCAAAGGTAAAGATTTTTTAGTTATCTTAAGTTGAGGAAGCATCTTCTAAAGAGAAGAGACAAAATGGAAGTAGGTTTCTTCTAGATTTTGCCTGAGAAAAGGGAAAGGAAGATAGGCCTTTTCACTTAATCACAGAAATCCCTCCACCAAAAAAAAAAAATTGGAGATCTGCCAGACAAGGCTTTGAGAAGAATTAACTATGGCAGATCTGATCTATGCAAAGACCTTTGCACTAAAAAGTTATCATTTTTGTGATCACAATCACAATAGGGCTCAAACAATCACTGGAACCAAAGGCTACATCATCAACCAACTCCACAGTGACTCTGGTATTTGTTAAAGCTACTTTTATAAGATTGTAAAAACCAAGAGAGGAAAAAAATGGCCTATGGTAAACTTGAAGTGAATCCTAATTTACCTGAAAGTGTAGTTCCCAGGGACGAGCTTACTTAGTTTTAATATGGCCGTATCTTCAGAAATCTTCTCTTCTCTCAGAGGCCCCTTAAGTTCCTCCCAATGGTACTGGACGATTTTATCATCATCAGTGCTTTCTTGACCATAAAGAAACATTAGTTATAACATGAGAACACTGTCTCAGCACTTATCCAATGTATACAAACCAGGGCAACTCCCCAAAAATCTGAAACTAAGAAAACTTCCAGAAACTGTACAGAGTGTTGCTTTCCTAGGACTATTGGGTCATTCTGCCTCTCTATGAATATTCCACTGCATCGTTTTCCAATGCTAACACAGACAACCTCTGTATGAAAAAAGGAAAATCAACAATTCTTAAACACATGAAAAAATACTCAACCTCACTTAGAAGAAATGCAAATAAAAATTAAAATGCAAATTAAAAATGAGATAACATTGTTTAACTTATTGGATTGGTAAAGATCAGCATTTAATTAACACATTATATGAGTAAAGGTGTGGAGAATAGGCCCTCTCATTAGTCATGATAAAACCAGAAATTGACATAACCTCTCTAATGAGTAATCTGGCAATATTTATCTTTATCCTTGCAATTTTTCTTTTATGATTTTATCCTGCAGATATACTTGCCCAGGTGTTAAGCATCATGTTTGCAAGATTATTCACAGTAACATTGTTTGTAATAGCAAAAGAAGGAAAGTAATCTAAATGGTCATCAATAGCAATTGATTGAAAACAAGTATGAATTCATACAATGAAATTATACATCCATACAATGGAATGCTATGCAGTTATTTATTTTTATTTTTATTTTTATTTTTTGAGTTGGAGTCTCACTCTGTCGCCCAGACTAGAGTGCAGTGGCCGCTCCTGGCCACCACAGCCTCGACCTGCTGGGCTCTGGCAATCCTTCTGCCTCAGCCTTCCAAGTAGCCGGAACTACAGGCATGCGCTACCGCGCCCGGCTGATTTTTTGATTTATTGTAGAGATGAGGTCTCGCTGCCCAGGCGGGTCTCGAACCCGCGGGCTCAGGCAATCCACTCACCTCAGCCTCCCAAAGGCGCGGGATTACAGGCTGAGCCACCAAGCCCGGCTTTTTTTTTCTTTTTTTAGAGACAGATTTTCACTCAGATGCCCAGGCTAGAGTGCAGTGGTACAATCATAGCTCACTGCAGCCTCAATTTCCTGGGCTCAAGGGATCCTCCTGCCTCACCTCCTGAGTAGCTGGGACTATAGGTATGTGCCACTGTACCTGGCTAATTTTTTAAGTTTTTTGTAGAGATAGGGTCTTGCTATGTTGCCCAGGCTGACCTTGAACTCCTGGCCTCAAGCAATCTCCCACCTCAGCTACAATCATTTGTGGTTTTTAAAAATAATCATTTTTTTTAAAAGAACGAATATGTAGTTTATGTACTGATTCAGAAAAATTCTCCAACGTACAGAAAAAAGCCTCATACATAACAGTATAATGTGCGTTTATTTATGTAAGCAAGGGAGATAAAGACCATATATGAATTTTCTAACAAATGTATAAAATATATCTGGAAGGATACACAAAACAAAATATCATTAGTGTTCTGGAGGAAAACTGAATAGTTGGAAGATAGGGATGGTATGATTCTTTTCACTATATACTTTTACATATTATTTAACTTTGACCTATTCAAAACTATAAAATAAAATTGTACTATGTGAAACCTTTCTTCCATTCTCTATCACAAGTGTTTATTCCTGTTCTTTCTCTTCCTCTTGGTCTGCTATTCTCCTAGCCTCCTCTTCTTACCTGAACCATTGATATGAAATGCTTCCCTTTGCTTAGAGAGTCCTGCCTGCCGAAAACCACTGTTGGTGCCAAGACAGTCAGGGTAACAGAGCTTTAATGGGTCTCAAAAAAGACCAAGCAAATACGAGTGAGAGGACAGGTCTGAAACCTGCATAACATAGCAATGATCAAGGGAAAAGACTCAGAAACTCTCTCATGTCACTTATCACTACTCTGAAGAGTAAAATGTTAATAACCCCAGGCAAGGGTATGGAGCATATTCTGTGTCTCCAGGAAGAAGTTGATAAGAATCTTGTTAGGCAGGCAGGGATGGCCGGGTAAGGGCTCCTCAGTCAGACTTTTCAGTTACTTATGGAAAAGAACTTTGCTTCCATAAACAAAAAAGGCAACTCTAAGCAAATCTGAAAACCAGCAAGTTTCAACTAAAATAATGCTAAATACATGCATAATTTCCACTTTATACCATCTCAGAGCAGAAATATTACTTCAAAGAAGCCGCATGGGGATTTTAAATAAGGTCCGTCTGGTTTGTTACTTCCTAATCATAATCAAGTTACTTCAGATGGTTGGTCTTCCCATAACATGGTCAAAATGACTGGCCTAAACAGAATGCAGACATAGCTGGCCCCAAATTTACCAGAGTATATAGTGAATGAATGCTCTTCTAAAATATCATGCTTAGACAAGTACTCACGGCTGCCATCAATGACTGTAGAAGTGGTTGGCAGAGAGATCTCCTGGAACTGAGGTGACACAATGGCAACAGGAGGCCGATTCTTACGGGGCTCTGCAAGAAAGTGACCCAGAAGAAATTAGGAGAGAGGCTTTATAAATGATAGGAAAAGCAGGCCATATCTGAGAGGATTATAAATCAGTTTCCATTACATAATTAAGGGCTGAACCATCACCAGACAGGAAAGTCACAAGACCAGACTGCCATTCTAACATAAGACATCTGGAAATGTAAAAGCCTTTTCTGAATGTAACCATTCCTAAAACCATGCCCTGTGCACTCTTTCAATGCTCATGTGCTATCTAGTTGATGCAAAGTACTACAGCAGCAAGTGACTGCTTTCAGGCAAGCCTGACTAGAGATGAACACCAAACAAGTTTTGGGCAATAAAGACCTTGGCAAGCAATCATTCCTTGGCACAGACTGCTGAAAAGATGATGCGCTATTTCTCAACCATCCCTGAGCTCACTGCATGTGGGGTGACCACGGCTGAGTGATGGGAAAGTCACAAACTAATCAAGTCCACCCAAATGATCGTGAGCTACAAACCCAGTGACCTTTTCTGTGAGAAATGATTAAATTAAATGGTCTTGATGGTGATCACATTTTTAAGAAAGCAAAAGAATTATCTTGGCTACAAAGTTCAGTAAATGAAAATCTATTACCAAGAAAGAGAGAAAACAGTACTAAGAATCTGTGCCAGTATATGTGCCACTCTCCAATTTCTCCCAAATTTCTCTGAAAATGAAAAATAAGACACCCTGCCACTGCACCATGATCTACCAACAGTGACTCATTTTTAAAAGAATGACAGGATTTTGTTTCCAAGGTGAAAGAGACTGGTAGTGTTTAAATGAGGAACTCTGTGTACAAAGGCCCACATCTCTGGAAAGGAATCAGAAAGAACCAGTCCCCTTGGCTCATTCTCCTTCTGCATGCTTCTCCTAGGCTCCTGGCTTCCCTGTGTCTGTTAATTACAACACATGGTCCCTTCTCAGCATGGTCCACTTAGAGAAGTAGTTCTCTGGTAGTAAGCTATTGTTCAGGCCATACTGCACTGTGGCCATGTGCCCAGTCCAGTGTTCCGAAGTCTGTCTGTACTTTGCTACTAACCTTTTACTACATTGAACTAGGAATTGCCCAAAAAACATACTACAAAAAAAGAATGGGAATCAAAATCTCCCAAGTCAGATCTCCCTTCTCCTCAGGAGTCCTGCAGAGGGAGCAATGGAGGCACAACCAGGGCTGGAAACACATACCTGGCTTGACTGTCACATTCACATAGCCTTCCCCATGAGCATTTTGACCCTCTACAATCACTTTGAATTCGTACAGGCCTGGAGTGAGCTGCAGAAGTGAGAGAAGATCTCTTAGACAACCACAAAGAGTACCAATTACATTTGAAACAACCTATATAGCTATGCTGAATCTTTCACTCTTTTCTTGCACTGTTTACAAAATGGAAAAAAAACACAACTAGTTGAAGAGATGAAACAATTAATTAAACTAAAAAAAAAAATAAGCCATAGTTTATAATGTGAATCTTATTACTATCTAACTCTAGAACAACAGAAGGGAATAATATCTCTGTACTCCCATTTTCTTTTCAGAAGAACATTAAGGCCCAACTATCCTACTTTACAGAGTTATGAAATTAAAATAATCATCTCTTCAAAGAAAAATATTTTGTGAACATACCAAATAGTTCCCAGATATCTGAATATTTTTCCCCTCCCGATTTTTACTAACTGTATAAACAATAAACAAAACAATAAAATCGTCCACCATCTCACTATCCTAACACATCAACTCATCACATTTCTCTATTTCCTTTCAATCCTTGACCACATACAAAAAAACAGTTTTATACAATTTGTTCATTCAATAAACATTTATTGACGCAAATCATGTACTAGTCATTGTCCTAGGCTTGGGGTTTGGTGACAAATAAGGTAAGATCTCTACCTTCAAAGAGCTCATATTCCAATAGTATTCAGGGCCTAGCTAAAAATCAAAGCATCAGACTTTATTGTTCTTTCTTCCCTTCATGTAGCATGAACATCTTACCCTTTAGGATACACTTTTTTTTTTGAGTCAGTGTCTCACTCTGTCACCCAGGCTAGAGTGCAGTGGCACACTCATGGCCACTGCAGCCTCAACCTGCTAGGCTCAGGCGATCCTTCCGCCTTAGCCTTCCAAGTAGCTGGAACCACAAGCGTGTGCCACCACACTTGGCTAATTTTTTGATTTATTGTAGAGATGAGGTCATGCCAAGTTGCCCAGGCTGGTCTTGAACCCATGGACTCAGGCAATCCTCTCACATCAGCCTCCCAAAGTGCTAGGATTATAGGTGTGAGTCACCGCGCCCGACCTAGGATATAGTCTTCATTTTAATGACTGTAGAATATATGACATAATTCACATAAACACTTCACATTGTTGATACTTGGGTTGTTTCCAAAATTTTACTATTATGACCAATATTATAATGAACATCTTCCAGGCAAATGGGTTCTCTCTTTTGAATTACTTCTTTGGGTAAATAATAATTGACCATAAGCAGCGTCTTTGGCTACTTTCTCCTTGTAACGCTTTCCTTCTTGGTTTTCACTTCTCTGCTCACACTTTCATTTCCTTCAGTTTCCTCTACCTTCCATCCCTTAAATGACAATGTTCCCCAGGATTCCAACTTCAGCCTTCTTATTTCCTTACTCTGTACATTTTCCCTGGTTGATCTTATCTATTACTGTGGCTCCAATAATCATCTGCTTGAGGTTGATGTGCAAATATATATTTCTAGCCCAGATTTGTCTCCTGATCTCTAGCTCCTTTCTCGCCGCTACTAACTGAACAACTCAACTCAAATGTCTCACAGGTACCTCAAACCTCCCCCAGACCTAAGCCAAAAAAGTCAGAGTTATCCTAGACTCCTCTTCTCCAACATCCCAACCCAGTTCATTGATCACCAAATGCTATCAAGTCAACCCCCATATTATTCCTCTAATTCACTCACTTGTCTCCCTAGTTTGTGTCTTATCTCATCTAATCTGCAGTCAGGGTGCTCTTTCTAAACTGAAGATCTGAACATGTTTTCACTTGCTTAAAATTTTTCAAGGCTCCCTATTCCCTCTGGATAAGATTCAAAATTCTTAATCAAGCATATAAGGCTCTGCTTGATCTGGCCCCTGCATCTTTTCAATTTACTTGTGCCACTGCTCTTCTCATACCTTAGGGTCCAGTCAGACTGAGCAACATATAATTCCCTTTTCCCACCATTTTCTCTCATTTTCTCTCATGTTGCTTCTTCTGCTTGGGGTATTATTCCCTCCACCCTTTACCCAGGAAATCAGTTACTTTCAAGACTCAACTAGGCAAACTAAGAAATCTACAATAATTCCCCAGGGTTTCAATGACCCTGCTGTACTGACTAGTGTGTCACCTGCTATAATTATCTGCTTCCTGTCAGTATCACCTGCTAAACTCTATTGTCCTTGAAAATTAAGATTATGACTAATTCACTGGTAAATCTCTAATGCCTGCCACATAACCAGTGTGCAATGAATAGTTGTTGAATATATGAACAAATGAGATTGCTGGGTCAGAGAACACAAACATTTTTTTTTTTTTTGAGTTGGAGTCTCACTCTGTCGCCCAGACTGGAGGGCAGTGGCCACTCCCGGCCACCGCAGCCTCGACCTGCTGGGCTCCAGAAATCCTTCCGCCTCAGCCTTCCAAGTAGCTGGA
>NW_007255948.1:565637-573064 GCF_000164805.1 Carlito syrichta | reverse complement strand
AACCCGCGGGCTCAGGCAATCCACTCACCTCAGCCTCCCAAAGGCGCGGGATTACAGGCTGAGCCACTGAGCCCGGTTCACAAACATTTTTATGACTGTTAATAACTATACTGAATCCCAAAAAGATTGAGCCAATGTATATAGTCATGTGGCCACAAATAACCTAGCTCATCTCCCAAATTCTAAAGTCCTTATGTTACTCTTAAAAGCTGTTTAGTGTATATTTTCAGCTATCGCTACCATGCTGATAGTTTTCTTATCATAAATTAAAATTTGAAAATCATTCACTAACAAATACTGGATGTCAGCTGCATTCAGACTTTGGAAGATTCACTTACAAAAGACTTTTTCCAACTTAAATGTGAACAGATAATGGAATGGTACTGATTTTAGAAAATAGTCAGCTCCTCTACCTTAGCCCTGCAAGTGAAAAGAGGCAAATTCACCTTGGATAGTTTGAGGATCTGGGAATGTTTCCCTTCCATTTCTCCACTGTAGTCTTTAGGATGAGTTATCAGCTGCCAGTCGTAGGTGTAGGTTTCTCCTACAGAAAGACAGTAACAAAAATCATGAAAACACAATCCTACATACTAAGAGGACAGCCACATAGCTTGTCAATAACAAATCTCTTCTAATCTTGACAAGGCCTTAGTTTTTAAGGTTTCACCCCAAAGCCTATAGGAAAACCAAACCCTGCCAAAAGAGAGTTCATTCTGTTGACTCAGCTACAGTTAGAGCTTCTTCCAACTCTCTGCCAACAATACTCACTCCTGCCTCATAACCACCTTCCCCAGAGCCAATTCTCTTTAAAAAATACCAGGTTGGTCATGGTGTGGCATACCACTGAAAATACATGTCCTATCAACTACTACAGATGAACTCATTGGGAACAAAGGCCATTTTCTTGCAAAACTTCTTTTGTAACAAAGAACAGCAGTGACTTCTAAATAACATGGTTCAAAAATAGCTTTTTACAGAGTGCTAACAATGCTCCTCTCACTGAGGTCATCACACCCTGGTGAGTTAAAAGAGCTACTTCATCCTGCTGAGCTAAATAACACACTGCAAAAGATGGTAGGGAATGGCCCATTTAAAACAGGCCCCACTGAAATTAATTAAGATCAAATGAAGCATTTGCAGATCAGACTCTATCACTGGGCAGGGCAAGGGTAGAATCCTATTATCTAAATGGAATCCCTTCACGGTAAACAGTGGTCTTAAACTTTTGGGGAACAAAATGCATTTCTGGCTAAGGAAGGGTGGGATTTGGTAGGAAGGTTTAGTTTAAGTTACTATTCAAAAGTAAAAAAGAAAGAGAAAAAAGAAATAAACTGCAAATACTTAGTAGACAGCAGTCATCTTTCTTTTTTATTTTTATTTTTAAAATATATTTTATTTTAAAGATGTAGGGTGCAAATCAGGATTAGGTATATAAGTGGGCATCGTACAGGTAAAAAGTTTGGGCCTCCCTTTTGTCTCTACTTTGCCTGGTTTGAGATCAGGTACCCTTATTGATGTTGTGCCCCCCATCTTATTCTTGCATTGTGAGTTCAAATGTTAAAATTAACACACAGAACCTAATTCAAAGATATCTTTCATCTGAGGACCAGATTTTATTTTATAAGCCTGGGACACAAGATCTTTCTTCCTTTCTTCTCCCTCCCCCCAAAACTAGTATTGTTTTGTCCGGTTGTACGCACCAGAAGTGCTCACAAATGTATAGACATAGAAGTTAGGTTAGGAGAAGAGCAGGAAGGAAGCAGCAGAAGTAGGACTGGTGCTAAGACACATTTCTTCCAATTGCAGTTGGAAGTTGTTTTCCTCACTGGTTTGGGAACTGATAATTTTATAATATCTAAGGCTAGCAAAACAAATTTCAAAAAAGGACAATATTCCTAGGACAGAAAAACTCAGGGGATGAATTGCACCTTATAGGCAGAAATTTGCCCAAGGGTAGGAACAACTGAGTACAGGTCTATCAGACAGAATGTTGGTTGTAGTGATTTAGGACAGTGATTTTGAAAATGGACCTCTGAATCCTTAGAGGGATCTAGTGGGCTACCACAGAGCAGAAGGGAGAGAAAGAGCATACAGAGTTGGTCCTGTCTCATCACTCCCAACCTCTGAAAAATTGAAATCATCTCTCTCATATATCTGATAAAGGCTAAGGAACCTGGGGAGAGAAGAATTTAAAAGAAGCTATTTCTGAACTAATGTGTTTTGGGATACTGATCTATAAGATGACAGTAACTCACAGAAGTGTACATGCAAATACAAGTTACGAAAGAAAATACAGTAGAGACACGCATATCGTTCACAAAAGGAAAGAAGTAGGCCAGGCTCGGTGACTCAGCCTGTAATCCCAGCACTTTGGGAGGCTGAGGCAAGTGAATTGCCTGAGCCTGCAGGTTCAAGACCAGCCTGGGCAACTTGGCAAGACCTCGTTTCTACAATAAATAAAAAATTAGCCGGGTGTGGTAGTGCATGCTGTAGTTCCAGCTACTTGGAGGCTGAGGCAGAAGGATGCCCAAAGCCCAGCAGGTCGACACTGGGGTGGCTGTGAGTGTGCATGCTACAGCACTCCAGCCTAGGCGATGGAATGAGACTCCAACTCAGAAAAAAAAAAAGAAAAAGAAAAAGAAAGGAAGTAATCTCAGCTCAACACAGTTCTTTCCTCATCTCTATCTCCAAAAGCCACCAAACCCATTCACCTTAACTTACCACCAGAGGAAGAAAGGAATAAACTTCTCTAGAGCAAGGTGAAATGAATTGACAAGGAAATCTCAATTGGAGAGCAGAAAATAGAAGAGAGAAGGCATTTTGGTCCTGAAAAAGTACTTTTTGCATAAATACACTATTTGGTATCATATCCATAAAATTAGAAGTACTGTGTTGGAAATATGTGTACCTAAAATGGCAGGACCTCATCCTGAAAAGGGAAGGGCATTCTACTTGACTAACTTTTTAATGAGCGTAACATAAACCCAACCCAATCAATTTCCATCCAAGTATGTTTCATTTATGTCATAAACAGACTTGAGAGAATCCATGTATTTTTAAGTCAACTTCTGGCATATTAACATATACTTCAAAAGTAAAAGGGATGCTCATATTACAAAGTTTTCTTAAATAATAATCCCCTAGTTTATATATTTTATAAATCTAGATTTGTATATCACATTAAGTTTAATCTCTCTCTCTCTTTTTTTTGCCCCCCAGAGACAAGGTCTTACAGTGTTGCTCAAACTGGCATCAAGTTCCTGGGTTCAAGCAATCCTCCCATCTTAACCTCCCAAGTAGCTGGGACTACAGGCATGCACCACCACTTTCAATCCTTTTCTTTTTAAGTTACAAATCTATCATAGCAGTAGTCTTGAATAACTTCTCTCCAAGTTCTACATCTGCTACCTACTGGTTATTTGGCCAAAATAAACAGGTTAATCTGAATCTC
The DNA here is from genome assembly GCF_000164805.1 of Carlito syrichta. NCBI lineage: Eukaryota > Metazoa > Chordata > Mammalia > Primates > Tarsiidae > Carlito > Carlito syrichta. The sequence continues at coordinate 569,613 of NW_007255948.1, read as the reverse complement.
ACTTTCTTCCTCTTTAAATAAGTATAACACAAACTAATAAACAAATTTTACATTAAGAAGCATCAGCTATATGCTAGGCACCGAACTGGAGCCAATGTATATAGTCATGTGGCCACAAATAACCTAGGCACTGACTAGATATTCAGCTACTGCTATCATATACTATCTCATTTTGCCTTTCTTTTTTTTTATGAGTACGAGTCTCACTCTTGCCCAGGCTGGAGTACAGTGGCACACTCACAACCACCACAGCCTTAACCTACTAGGCTCAGGAGATCCTTCCACCTCAGCCTTCCAAGTAGCTGGAACCACAGGTGTGTGCCACCACGCCCGGCTAATATTTTTGATTTATTGTAGAAATGAGGTCTCACTAACTTGTCCAGGCTGGTCGAGAACCCCTGGACTCAGGCAATCCTCTCACCTCCGCCTCCCAAAGTGCTGGGACTCCAGGTGTGAGCCACTGCACCTGGCCTCATTTTGCCCTTAAAGTAACCTTATGAGGTAGGAATTGTTACCCCCATCTTACTGAAAAAGAAATGGAAATTAAGAGAAGTTATGTCATTTACTTAAAATCACACAGCTAATGGCTGGCAGAGTTGGAATTTAAACTCAGGCTTGACAACAAAGCCTGTGATCTCATGTGTTATATTACCTCTCATATTCCATAAATATTAGTGCATACCCAGGCTATATTGTATCCTCACAGGACTGCTGTAAGGAGTAAATGAGTTGAGTTATGTAGATATTATTGTAAATTAAAATGTTATCCTAGGCCAGGCTCAGTGGCTCAGCTTGTAATCCCAGCACTTTGGGAGGGAAGGCAAGAGAAGTGCCTGAGCCCATGGGTTCGAGACCAGCCCTGGAAACTTGGTGAGACCTCATCTCTACAATAAAATCAAAAAATTAGCTGGGTGTGGTAGCACACGCCTATAGTACAGCTATCTGGAAGACTGAGTTGGAAGGATTGCCAGAGCCCTGCAGGTCGATGCTGGGGTGGCCATGAGTGTGCCACTGCACTCCAACCTAGGCGACAGGGTGAGAGTCCACCTCAAAATAAAAAAAGTTATCCTAGCTGGGCAAGATGATGTATGCCTATAGTCCCAACTACAAGGGAGGCTGAGGTGGGAAGATCGCTTGAGCCCAAGTGTTTGCAGTCAGGCTGACTGGGTAACATAGTGAGACTTCATTTCTTTAAAAAAAAAGAAAATTATCTAAACGTAAGGGACTTTTACCTTCAAGTGGTTCTTGGAGAACATATGCATTTAATTGAACTTCATTCTTAGGCAGGGTTATCTGGACACTCTCTCCAGCAGATACCACCAGTTCCTTTGTAACTGGAAACGAAGTAAATACACCAGAGATAAGAAATAGATCCAGACTGTCTCATTTCCTTCCTTCTTTTATGATCAAACTCCTTTCGTGAATGATAATGACATTCAGTTACTGCTATCATTTACTAATTGTTCCTCTACTCTCTAATCCCTGAAATTTGACTCTGTCCCTACGTTTCCACTGAAAAGGATGTTTCAAGGTCATCAAGTGCCTCTTAATAAATCAAATAGCTGTGTTTTAATCCTCATTCTTCGTCTCAGAGTCATCTGTTACTGCTGGCTGCCTCCATCTTAAAATTCTTGGTTATCGTGACACCACATTATTTCACTTTTCCTCCTTTCTCTCCTCTTCTCCCCAGAATTTTAACTATAGTCTGTCCCTAAGCCTCTTTATTACACTACTTTCCACAGAGTTCACATTCTGTTTCAAGTATCACCTTTATGCTAATAAATAATTTTCTAATAATATACATATATAAAGTTTCTAGAAGGAAAGACAAATGGTCTTTCCATTCATACTGCTACAACCACAGAACTCATTGTTCATACTTAGATTACTTCAATTTTTTTTTTTAAGATATGCAGTCTTGCCGGGCTCGGTGGCTCAGCCTGTAATCCTGCGCCTTGGGAGGCTGAGGTGAGTGGATTGCCTGAGTCCGCGGGTTCGAGACCCACCTGGGCAGGCGAGACATCATCTCTACAATAAAATTAAAAAATTAGCTGGGCATGGTAGTGCACGCCTGTAATTCCGGCTACTCAGAAGGCTGAGGCGGAAGGATCACCGGAGCCCAGCAGGTCGAGGCTGCGGTGGCCAGGAGTGGCCACTGCACTCCAGTCTGGGCGACAGAATGAGACTCCAACTCAAAAAAAAAAAAAAGAAAAAGATATGCAGTCTTGCTCTATTGTCTAGGCTGAAGCACAATGGAGCAACTATAGTTCACTGCAGCCTTGAACTTCTGGGCGCAAAGATCCTCTTGCCTCAGCCTCCCAAGTAGCTGGGATTGCGGCTGTGTCCACTATACCCAGTGTGATTATTCCAAGAATCCTACTTGAACCTCCTGCTGCTAGCTCTCTCTACTCCAATCCATTCTGTCCTCCTAAAACACCTAATACTATTAGTCTTTCTAAAATACCCACCATGTTACTCTCCTATTTGATTCTTGCTCCTACAGTTTAAGGCCAAACTTCTAACCTGCCATTAAAAAACCATTATTTGATCTCGCCATTTCATCCTTCCTAATCAATTATGCCTCTCGTTGTATTGATTTTCCCTCTTGTGTTCCACAAAGCCTTGGTCTACTCTTAGGGACTCTGCTAAAGCTATTTCTTTCAATTGGCATGTTTGCTGTTCTTCATTCTAAATTCAGTACTTTGTTTCCAGCTTAAAGCCTGTCTCCAGGAAATCTTCCCAGATCATTTCAGTCTAACTGACCTAATCTCGAACTACTTTAGCATTTTTGGAACACCCAAGTCAGTAAAGAGCTTTATACTGTCTATACTATTCATCAGCTATTTCATATATATCAGAGTTTCTCAACCTTGGCACTACTGACATTTTGGACCAGATAATTCTTTGTTGGGGGTGGGGGCACTGAACTGAGCACTGTAAGATGTTTAACAATATCCCTGGCTTCTAACTACTATGTCAGTAGTCCCACCAGCTGTAACAACCAAAAGTATTTGTAGACCTTTAAGAACAACTGATTATATAAATCTTATTTCTCTGATAATAATTGTTCATTTGATATGAGACCTCAAAACTAGGAGAGCTTAAAGCAAATAAGAGGCTGGTTCACTCATATTTCAAGACTGGATGGTAAAAAAGGCTTCCTGAACAAATAAGAAACTTGAGATTTATCTGCCTCTGCTTTGGGAACATTGCACTTGGGGAGAAATGAAACCATCCTTAATGGAAGCTTCAGCATTTGGATGCCCCCAGGAGATGGAATAATCTGAAGTGATTTTCAAAAAAGAAACGAAAGAGTCATGATACTTAGAGGAAGCATAATGGACCAAAAAATGGCTATTCAGTACAGTATAACCCAAACTCTTCATAATTACACCAAAAATTAAAGGCATTTTACCTGGATTCAAAAATTACTTTGGTGTTTCAGGATTTAAAATCTAAAATTTCATGTCATATTACCACCAAAGGACATCCTAGAAAATTAAAAATTGACAAAAATTTGCTTGCATTGACTTATTCAGGCGATAAAGACCAACTTAGTTTCCCTTGTTTAACTATTCCCTCTGTTGCCCAGACTGGAGTGCAGTGGCACACTCCCGGCTACCACACCCTCGACCTCCTGGGCTCTAGTGCTCCTTCTGCCTTAGCCTTCCAAGTAGCTGGAACTACAGGCGCGCGCTACCATGCCTGGCTAATTTTTGATTTATTGTAGAGACAAAGTCTCGCACCAAGTTGCCCAGGTGGGTCTCGAACCAGTGGGCTCAGGCTATACACTCACCTTGGCCACCCAAAGTGCTGGGATTACAGGCTGAGAGTACAGACTTGTTAAGAGAACACTCTGTGTGTAAATCTCCCTCCTACAAGTGTCTTTAAAAATGAAGATGTAGCCGGGCTCGGCGGCTCAGCCTGTAATCCTGTGCCTTTGGGAGGCTGAGGTGAGCGGATTGCCTGAGCCCGC
>NW_007255948.1:553944-565523 GCF_000164805.1 Carlito syrichta | reverse complement strand
TCAGGTAATCCACTCACCTCAGCCTCCCAAAGGCGCGGGATTACAGGCTGAGCCACCAAGCCTGGCTTGTTTTGTTTCTTAATAGAATTATTTGTCCATGAAACCAAATTTACCATAGATTAACTGTTTTAAGAAGTAGATGTTTAGCCGGGCTCGGTGGCTCAGCCTGTAATCCCGCGCCTTTGGGAAGCTGAGGTGAGTGGATGGCCTGAGCCCGCGGGTTCGAGACCCGCCTGGGCAGCGAGACCTCATCTCTACGATAAATCAAAAAATGAGCCAGGCGTGGTAGCGCACACCTGTAGTTCCAGCTACTTGGAAAGCTGAGGCAGAAGGATCACCGGAGCCCAGCGGGTCGAGGCTGCAGTGGCCAGGAGGCCACTGCACTCCAGTCTGGGCAACAGAGTGAGACTCCAAGTCAAAAAAAAAAAAAAAATGAAGATGTTATAAAAATGAGACAATATCTGACTTACAACTAGCCATTCAAAAGGCAAACAAGAGCATTGATCTAAGTCTTCCTTCTCAGTAGCCTCTGTTTGTTTGATTCCTAGAACATTAATTGCATCTTGTGCTTTAAGTCACAGTGGAACATGGCTCTAGGAAAATAAACTTTATAAAATTCCACAGGCTGGGGTCTGATGAGGAAGGGACCTAGAGTCCTGAGGCAGGGGCATTGACAGGGTTATTTTTTTTTCTAACATATAGTATTCAAGTCATGCCTCCTTCCCTTCTTTCCTCTAAAAGGAAGCACTGATCAAATGTTCCACTTTCCCCTTCTATCTCTGAGGGCAAGAGCAAAGGGCCTTACCTGGATATGGTGCTGAGGTGCTCTGGAAAGAGGCCGGTGGGGTGAGGGTAGTGTAACTGTAGGAGGGAGCCACCTGCAGAGGAGTAGCAATCTGCATTTTCCCAGAACCTTTTGCTTGCTGAGTGCTGGGTGTAGTAGTGGGATCCTCTGATGCTTCAGGTTGCACTGATACATTCTTTGGCCAACCAGACATCTCTGAAGTCAGGTCTGTGGTTAAGAGACTGGAAATTGTAACTGCCTCATGGACCTGAAGAAGTACAAAAATTTATTTGAGCAGGCAAAAAATTATACAGTTTTTCATGTTATGTCTCATGAAATGATAGTGCATTAAATGTTTTCTTGAAAATGCAAAAGTGTCAAAATATTACAGAAACTAATCTCATCACTCAAAGAAAAATGATGTTAAAAATGTTGCTATAAGCCGGGCTCGGTGGCTCAGCCTGTAATGCCAACGTTTTGGGAGGCTGAGGTGAGTGGATTGCCTGAGCTCGCGGGTTTGAGACTCGCCTGGGCAACTTGGCGAGACCTCATCTCTACAATAAATCAAAAAAATTAGCTGGGTGTGGTAGCGCGCGCCTGTAGTTCTAGTTACTTGGAAGGTTGAGGCGGAAGGATCGCCGGAGCCCAGCAGGTCGAGGCTGTGGTGGTGGCCGGGAGCAGCCACTGCACTCCAGTCTGGGCGACCGAGTGAGACTCCAACTCAAAAAAAAAAAAAATGTTGCTATAAATCTTCTCAGTTTTTTTCTATACAAAGAGTTTTGTTTAACATGAAATAGTAATTTTCTGTATTCTTGATGTGCTGGAAAAAGAAAACAAAATAGTAATGACTGTACGATGTATACTTTTGTTTTCTTTTCTTAACAATTCTATTCAATCTTTTTACAAATATTTCGTGAGCACCTATTATGAAACAGGTCTTGTGGATCCAAAATATAAATAAAACTAATATTTGTGCTCAACAGTGGAAGAGAGAGAACTGAAAGCCTAACAAGCCAAAATGTCAAATATAACTATAAAAATTATGATGAACCCAAAAAAAAAAAAACACTACCTGAAAGTACTTGAACCCTCTCTCTTGAAGAAAGGGAGAGTGTAGATAAAAATTATTGTTATTATTTGTTTTGTTTTTAAAGAAAAAGGCTTCCTTGAAGAGAAGAGTCCTGAGTTGAATTGTAGAGGATAAAGTTATATACTAGACAAAAGGTTGAGGGGAGAGAATGAGTACAGGCACAAGAAATAAAATGAACATGATCTGTGTCGGGAACTGAGAGCCATAAGCAGAGTGAGAGGCAGAAGTAATGGAAGATGAGCTGGAATGACAGGCAAGGACCTGACAAAGAAAGCATTATATGTTATTTCAAAGAACTAGGTAATAGTAAGCCATTTAAGGTTTGTATGCAGGAAAGTGACATGGTCAGGTTTCTGCTTTACAGGTTACTTCTTAGTGTATTGGTTTGAAGAAGTAAGGTAATAGCAGGAACACCACTTAGGAATTCCTCATTTGCCATTCATGCAAATGGGAAATCATGAGTGGCTAAACAATGATGACAGAATAGATTTTTAAAATTCAAACTAGTTGAAGTGCATAAAATAAACTGAACACATTTCAAGTATATAAGGCCAATGCTTTGATAAACGTATACACCCATGCAACCACAATTAAGAGGAAGAACATTTCTATCAGTCCCCAAAGTTAATCCATGTCCCTTTGCAATAACTCCCTGCCTCTACCTCCAGGCTCAGGCAACCACTGATATGTTCTGTCACAAATTAATTTGGGTTTTCTTGTATTTCATATAAAAGTAATCATATACATGCTACTTTTGTTTCTGGTTGCTTTCACTCAACACAATGTTTTTGAGACTTATTCATGGTATTATGTATATCAGTAGTAAAAAAATACATTCTTTTTTATCACTAAGTAGTATTCCATTGTAGAGATTTACAAAAATTTGTCTTGTATTCATCTACTGATAGAGATTTAGGTTGTTTTTGTTCCCAGCTATTATAAATAAAGTTACTATGAATATTTGAATACAAATGTTTCTGAAGCACGTTTTAATTTATCTTGAGCAAATACTTAGAGAGATTGCTGGTTATATAAAAGTTTATGCTTAACTCTACAAGAAACTATGAACTCTTATCCAAAGTAGCTGCACCATTTTGCAATTCTTCTAGCAACGTATGAGAGTTCCAGATGCTCTACAACTTCACCAACACTTGGTATTTTTTGTCATTCTAGTGGTTATGAAGTGATATTTCACTGTGATTTCATTAGAATCTCCTGATGACTTACAATATTTAAGGTATTTTCATGTGCTTATTGGCCAGTCCTTTTTTTCTTTGATAAAGTTTATTCAAATCTTTGTTCCCCCCATCCTGCTTTTACAGCTTTACTAAAGTATAACTGACATACGATAAATGGAACATATTTAAAGTATACAATTTGATACATCTTGATATATGCATACACCTATGAAACCATCAACACAATCAAGATAATGAACATATTCATCACTTCCAAAGAGTTTTCATGCTCCTTTGTAATGCATTCTTCTCCCCACCCGTTCCCTAAACAACCATTCTCTACTTCTTATCACTATAGATTAATTTGCATGTTCTAGAATTTTATATAAATGAGATCATACAGTATGTATTCTTTTTGGAGAATTGACTTATTTCCTCAGCAAAATTATTTTGCTATTCATCTATGTTGTACATATCAATAATTCATTTCTTATTATTGCTAAGTAGTGTTCTACTATATGACTATACCACAATTCACTTATTCATTCACCTATTGAAAAGTGGACAACTTGGCCAGACTTCATCTCTACAATAAATCAAAAAATTAGCTGGGTGTGGTAGCACCTGTAATTCAGGCTACTTGGAAGGCTGAGGCGGAAGGATCGTCAGGGCCCAGCAGGTTGACGCCGGGGTGGCCATGAGCATGACACTGCACACTCCAGCCTGGGCGACCAAGTGAGATTCCAACTCAAAAAAAAAAGAAAGAAAGAGTGAAAAACAATTGGGTTGATTCCAGTTTTGGTTATTACAAATTGAACTACTATAATCATACGTCTATGAGTCTTTATATGAACATGCCCTTTTATTTCTCTTAGGTAAATACTTACCACTAGAATGTCTAATCATGTGGAAGGTGTACCTTTAACCTAAAAAAACCCTACCAAACAGTTTTCTAAAGTTGTTGTGACATTATACAGTACTACCACCAGAGTGAGCATTCTATTTATCCTATAACTGTGCCAGAATTTGGTGTGGAGATTTTTTTAATTTTAGCCTTTCTAGAGGTATGTAGTGGTGTCTTATTGTGGTTTTAATTTACATTTTCCTAATGATTAATGATGTTGAACATCTTTTCATGAGTTTATTAGATATCTGCATACCTTCTTTGGTTGACTATCTGTTCAAATCTCTTGCCCATTAAAAAAAAAATGGATTATTTTAGCTTTCAAACTGAATTATAAGAACTCTTTATATATCCTATAAACAAGTACTTTGTCAGATGTGTAATTTGCAAATATGTTTTCCTAGCCTATAGCTTCCTTTTTCATTTAATTAATTAATTTATTATTTAGGTGGATTCCCAAAGTATTGAGACTACAGGCATGAGCTACCGTACCTGGCTGATTTTTTATTTTCTTAGTTTAGTTTTTGTTAGCAAATATTTATAACTTTGATGAGTTCTAACTTATCTTTTTTTCATTTAGTTCATGCTTTTAGTGACACATCTAAGAAATTTTTACCAAGTCAAAAGTTTTTTCCTGTAGTACAATCATAGCTTACTGTAGCCTCGAATTCCTGGGCTCAAGAGATCTTCCTGCCTCAGCCTCCCAAGTAACTTGGACTGCAGGTATATTCCATCACACCTGGATAATTTTTTTATTTTTATTTTTTGTAGTGGGTCATGCTATGATGCCCAGACTGGTCTTGAACTCCCAGCCTCAAGGGAACCTCCCATCAAAAATGCTGGCCATCAAAAATGCTGGGATTAGCTTGGCTCGGTGGCTCAGCCTGTAATCCCAGCACTCTGGGAGGCCGAGGCAAGTGGATTGCCTGAACCCACAGGTTTGAGACCAGTCCAGGCAACTTGGCAAGACCTCGTCTTTACAATAAATCAGAAATTAGTCAGGCATGGTAGTGCATGCCTGTAGTTCCAGTTACTTGGAAGGATGAGGCAAAAGGATCACTGGAGCCCAGCACGTTGACGCTGGGGTGGCTGTGAGTGTGCCACTGCACTCCAGCCTGGGCGACAGAGTGAGAATTCCAACTGAAAAAAAAAAAGAAAGAATGTTGGGATTTATGGTATGAGGCACTCTACTTGGACTGTAGTTTTCAATATATAGTTCTTACACATATTTTGTTAAGTGTATCCCTAAGTATTTCATGTTTTTGGATGTTAATATACATTTTTTAAAACTTTAAGCTGGGTGGGGTGGCATGCACCAGAAGTCCTAGTTACTTGGAAGGATGAGACAGGAGAACTGTTTGAGCCCAGAAGCTAGACTTCATCTCTAAAATAAATATATAATAAAATTTCCATCCTCAACTATTCATTGCTAATATACAGACACAAATGATTTTTGTATATTGACCTTATATCCTGTAGTCTTGCTAAACTCACTTAATAGTTCCAGTAGCTTTTACATAAATTCCTTAGAATTTTCATAATCTTATCATCTATGAATAAGGTAGTTTTGCATCTTTATTTCCAATCTACATTTCTTTCATTTATTTTTCTTGTATTATCACTTTGGCAGACCTCCAGTACAATGCTGAATAAAAGTAGTTAAAGTCACTTTCCTATTTGTTAAGTAACTGTCATCTCATTTTCCTTTAAGTCTTTGAACATAGTTTAATTTTTTAAGCATATTTTTAACATCTGCTTTGAAGTCCTTGTCAGCTAAATCTAACAGCTGGGTCCACTGAGAAATCCTTTCTGTTAACTGTTTTTTCCCCCTGAGAATGGGTCACACTTTCCCAACTCATTCCTTACAAGTCTCATAATATCTGGTTGAAATTGGACATTTTAGAGAATACATGGTAGTAACGCTAGATTCTGCTTTTTTTTTTTCTGATGCGCTGCTATTTTTAGTAACTACTCTGTGCTTAAATGACAGAATCTGACGTCCCCACAGTATGTTACCACTGATGTCTCTGCTCAGTTTTTAAAAAACTCTTGTTTGTATTTTAGCCTGGTTTCCAGGGGAGTATCCCTATACCTGCATAGTTTGGAAGTCAGCCAATGATTTGGGCAGAAGTTGCTCATCAACCTTGAGGATATAAAACTTTGCTCTCTGCCAATCCATCTGTGTGGTGCTTGAGGAATACACTCTAAGTTGCAGCCAGTTTGCAAGTCTCCCTTAATTTTAACTTTTTATCAGATTCCCTTGGAGTCCCTCCTGCACATGCAGGTAGTTTCCCAGTCAGCCAGAAATATGTAAAGAGCTTATCTTAGCTCTTCTATGGCTCTCTTATTTTCGGGATCTTCCCATTAAGTTTCTGGCAGGTACACCACTCCCTCCAACAAGCATTGCAACCTGGGGTTAGCAAAAATGTGGATTCTCTCCATTCATTCCCAACCAAATTTGTCACTTTTAATTGGCAAAGCTGTGAGTTTTCACCCTCTATCCCACAGCAAGACTACCTCCTCTAGCAGAAAAGTTGCTTGTTTTCATGTTCAGTCACATGCTGATAAAACTGCCATTCTTAGCTGGGCTCGGTGGCTCAGCCTGTAATTCGTGCTTTGGGAGGCTGAGGTGAGTGAATGGTCTGAGCCTGCAGGTTCGAGACCTGCCTGGGCAACTTGGCAAGACCTCATCTCCACAATAAATCAAAAATTAGCCAGGCGTGGTAGCGGAAGGATTGCCGGAGCCCAGCAGGACGAGGCTGCAGTGGCCGGGAGTGTGCCACTGCACTCCAGTCTGGGTGACAGAGTGAGACTCCAACTCAAAAACAAAACAAAACAAAAAACTGCAATTCTTATCACCAGAGCTGGCGTAATGAAGGTAGGGACAGATGGAAAATATCCCAAAAAAAAGACCACAGATTTCCTCTGTACTTATGCAAAGCATTATCAGATTTTTAAGAATTATTCTCAACTTGTTTCTGCCTTTATTGTATCTCTATAATATTATATCTCCATGTCTGCCATGAAATATTTACTTTTGACAATTTTGCCCCAGTTTTATACCTGTTTTTTTTTTTACAAGAAAATTACCAATCTCTTCTTGCTGCCATAATGGAAGTTTTCTTGTTTCTATTTTCTCGTTTTTAATATCATTTCCATTTCATTTGTGAAATTCCTTATCTGCTCACTCATTAAAAATAGTTTCCTTTAATTCTCTGAACATACATACAATAGCTACTTTGAAATCTTTGACTACTTACTCCAACATCTGAGTCTACTTGGAGTCAGTTTCTATTGATTGCCTCTTTTCTTTGAGTATGGATTACTCTTCTTGTTCCTTTGCATGTCATGTAGTGACTATAAATTCTACTGTGTTTTCCTTAGGATTATTGGCTTTTTTGGTTTGCTTTTTTTTTTCCTAGCAGGCAAAATAACTTAGCTGGACTTAAATTGTAGACTTTGCATTTCCTGCAGTATTCAATTACGGATATCTTTCTGTAACTCTTACAGCATCTTTTTTACCATGGTCCCTTGCAGGTATGTCTGTATAAATGATGATTGGCCATGAATCTGGCCAAAGATTATACTCAGATTTGGGCTTGTTCTCACCATGCTTTCTTTGCTTCTGGAGATTCTTCCTGAATTTTTCAGTCTTAGATTCTGTCCTCTGATACCTCACATCCATAAGACTTTCTGCCACCTGACTCCCCATAATTAGGGAATGCATTCAGTTAAAAAAGTTGCAGATTCACCTGGTATAGATTCTGTCTTTCAAAGATACAACTCTGCCTCTCTAATTTCTGCCTGCTTTTTCACCAGACCTCATGGAGGTATAGTCTAGAGGTCCAGCCAGGGATTCTAGCAGAGTTTATAGTCAGGTTATGGGGTTCACCCTCTTCTGTGGTTTTCTTTTCTTTCTTTCTTTCTTTTTTTTTTTGAGTTGCAGTCTCACTCCTCGCACAGGCTGGAGTGCTGTGGCATGCTCACGGCCATCCCAGTGGTCTCAGGCAATTCTTCCACCTCAGCCTTTCAAGTAGCCGGAACTACAGATGCGTGCTACCACTCCCGGCTAATTTTTTAATTTATTGTAGAGATGAGGTCTTGTCAAGCTGCCCAGGCTGTTCTTGAACCCGTGGGCTCAGGCAATCCCCTTACCTTGGCATCCCAAAGTGCTGGGATTACAGGTTTGAGCCACCATACTCGGCTGGTTTTCTTACTTTCAAGGTATTTTTATATCATGAACTCCATTCTATGCCACCATTAAAAGGCAAGGCTGGGGTTTTCCACTATCACTTCCCTCTGCTGTAGGAGTTGCCAAATGCCCTTAGACAAAAAATTTTTTAAGCTGCAAATTCACAATTCTTATCACTCCCAGTTATCATTTTACAAAAGTAAACTCTCCTCTAGTTTCTATCTGCTTTTGGATCCTTTCCAGTTTCTTTGAATATATTTTTTATAGATTTTACAATTATTATCTGTGGGAAGGTTCAGGAGACCACTTCACTTTGCCACCATTACTGAAAATTCCCCCTGCGGGAATATTAAGCATCTAGTATTTGTGAAGCTGGAATAGATCTGGGGATTGGAGAAAAGAGTCTAAAATGATACCTATGTTTCTAGCCTGAGTAAGGACTGACTATAGAAGTATCAAAAATTAAGACTACAGAGGAGTAACTTTTAGGAAATTACAGGCAAATTATGTTTTAGACATACTGAATCTAAAGTACCTCTAGGAAATCCAAATAGAAACTGACTTGAATTCAAGCTCCCAAAACTTGGATTCAAGCTCCCATGAAGCCATGGGAGTGAAAGAACTACAAGAAGAACGTGCATATAAAAGAAGTAGAAGCTAAAAAATAGAACATTTGTGAATACCAAGGCTTATGATGTGAGCTGATGAAATGACCAACAAAACTCACTAAGAAGGAGTGATTAGAAAGGAGGAAAAGAACTGGGAAAGTATATATAACAAGATTGAAGAAACTTCTACAACCATTATGAAATAATGTAGTGAGGTCTGATCAAATAAAGACTAAAAAGAATATATTGCAATAGGCAACTGTGACGTTACTGGTGACTCCAGCAAGAATAGCTTCAGTGAAAATCCAAATTCCATAGGGCTAAGGATTAAATACAAGTGAATAAAGAAAAGAAAATAAGTGTGGACACCCCTTGATATTTCTAGATAAAAAGGAAGAAACAGCAGTGACACAGCAACTAAAGATGCAAGGAGACAAGACTAAGGATATATTTAGAAGTGCTAAATTTAGGGGGGGGAAAAGCATCATTTCTCAGATCGAAAATACAATAATGGAGTTTACAGTATTGTGCAAATATTTAGGGACTATCTTGGGCCCAACCTGGGGAAGTAAGTATCAGAGAAGGTTTCCCAGAATTAGTAAAGCCTGAGAACAGTCTTGTAAAATAAGAAGTAGACAGGTAGGTGAATGCAAAACAAAAACATGGTGGACTTCTGTTTCCAGTCAAGACAGAGTAACTGGGAACAGATTTATCCTTCTACCTGAAACAACTGGAAAAAACAGACAGAAATCCATATGTTCTCACTCATACATGGACCTTGAACAAATTATAATGCTATAAGAAAGTGATTGGCATTAGTGGGAAACTGTCGGGGGTGAGGTAGGATTGGCAGTTGAGGGAAACTGCTAGGGGAGGGAGGGGCATGCCTCATCAACAAGGGTACCTGCATGATCAATGTTTATATACCTAACCCTGAATTGTACCCCATATCTTTATAATAAAAATTAAAGAAAAAGAAATACATGAAACAATGGCATTAAAGACACCAGATATCAGGTAATGAAAAAACAGTAATCCCTAAAAGATGAAAATCAAGTAAAGTGAGTCCTATGATTACCCTAGCTTATTGTATGGAGAAAGTTTCTAGGCCATTATATAGGAAGGGGAAATATAGGTACAGACCAGCAGTCTTTCTGAGTTGAAGAGATGTAGCTGGGAGTCTGGAAAAGAACTACACAGTGACAGAACTCTGAAGATCTGAAGATTCTCTCAAGTATTCAACTGAGTACCGATTACGTCAAGTTTGTGAAGAAACTACTCAAGGTCAGGAAAAAAACTACCCAAAAGAATTACAGGGAATAGTACCCAAGTTCACATGGACTAGGTATAGTGCCTATTCCAAAAAGTCAGACTGGAAAACTTCATAATTCACAAGGCAGTTAGAATACTAATAAAAGTCTTGTCTCAGCAGTATGGAAAAATTAACCCCAGACTAAATATATCCCTGGACTCACATGACAAAGCTTAAAAACAAAACTCAAAAGGGTCAAACTGTTTTCAAATAATTCGACCACATCCCAGAACAAAGTTCAAGAATACCTATAGTGATGCAAAAATATCCAGCACCCTGCTAGCTATAATTTACAATGTTTGGCACCCAATAAAAAATAACCATATATGGGGCTTGGCATGGTAGCTCACACCTGTAATCTCAGCACTTTGGGGGAGTGAGGCCAGGAGTTCGAGACCAGTCAGGGTAACATAGCAAGACTTCATCTCTATAAAAATAAAAATAAAAAATTAGCCAATCACGATGGCATGCACCTACAGTCCCAGCTATTTAAGATGCTGAGGAAGGAGGATCACCTGAACCCAGAAGTTCAAAGTTACAGTAAGCCATGATTGTGTCACTGCACTCCAGTCTGGGTGAAAGAGTGAAACACTGACCCCAAAAGGGAAAACAAACAAACAGCAACAAAAAAAGCCGACATGCAAAGAAGCAGGAAAATCAATACTATAATGAGAGAAAACATAAATCATCAATCAATTAAAACTGATCCAGAAATAACTGGTAAATAGGGATTTTCTTTTTTTTTTTTTTTGAGTCAGAGTCTCATTCTGTTGCCCATGCTGGAGGGCAGTGGCATGCTCACGGCCACGGCAGCTTCGACATTCTGGGCTCAGGTGATCCTTCCACTTCAGCCTTCCAAGTAACTGGAACCACAGGCATGCACCACCAAGCCCGGCTAATTTTCGTTTTATTTTATTGTAGAGATGAGATCTTGCCATGTTGTCCAGGCTGGTCTTGAACCCCTGGGCTCAGGCAATCCTCTCACCTCTGCCTCCCTTAGTTCTGGGATTATAGGCATGAGCCACCGCACCCGGCTTTAAACAAGGATATTAAAATAGTTATTGCCCAGGTACAGTGGCTCATGCCTGTAATCCTGGCACTTTAGGAGACTGAGGTGGGAAGATCGCTTAGCCCAGGAGTTTGAGACCAGTCTAGGCAACATAGCGAGACTTCATCTCTACAAAAAAATTTTTTTTAATTAGCTGGGAGTCATGGCACTTGCCTATAGTCCTAGCTACTCAGGAAACTGAGGTGGAAGAATCACCTGGGCCCAGGAGATCAAGGCTTCAATGAACTGTGATTATGCCACTGCCCTCCAGGCCTGGCCAACAGAGTAAGACCCCAACTCAATAAATAAATAAATACTATGATTGTGTCCCATATGTTCAAGAAGTTATAGAAAAGACTGAACGTATTAAGTAGAAATATAAAAGACATTTTGAAAAATCCAAATCAGACTTCTGAAGATGAATATTACAATGACTAAGTTTTTTTTTTTGTTTTTTTTTTTT
>NW_007255948.1:530540-553820 GCF_000164805.1 Carlito syrichta | reverse complement strand
GCTGGGCTCTGGCGATCTTCCGCCTCAGCTTCCAAGTAGCCGGAATTACAGGCGCGTGCTACCGCGCCCAGCTGATTTTTTGATTTATTGTAGAGATGAGGTCTCGCTGCCCAGGCGGGTCTCGAATCCGTGGGCTCAGGCAATCCACTCACCTCAGCCTCCCAAAGGCGCGGGATTACAGGCTGAGCCACCGAGCCCGGCTGACTAAGTTTTTTTAAAAACACACACACTATAGGGATTTAGTGGCAGATTAAACAATGCAGAAGAAAAGTCTAGTAAACTTGAAGAATTCCAATAGAAACTATTCAAAATGAAACACAGAGAGGAAAAAAGACTGAAAATAAATGAACAGAGCATCAGAAATCTGTGAAACAAATTCAAGTAGCCAAATATGCTTGTAACTAGAGTTCTCAAAGGGAAGACAGAAAAACATTTAAAGAAATAATGGTAAATAATTTTCCAAGTTTGATGAAAACTATAAATCCACATCTAGCCCAGATAAAAGAAATTCAACAAGCCCCAAGTACACAAACATAAAACTACACCAAGGAATAACATAATCAAATTTCTTAAAACAGCGATAAAGAAAAAAATCGCACAAGCAGCCAGAGAAAAAAGACACATCATATATAAAGAAACAAAGAAAAATTATTTCTTAACTTAAACAATGCAAGCTAGAAGACATTGGCACAATATCTTTAAAGTACTGGAAACGAAAAAGGATCAGGTACAATGGCTCACGCCTGTCATCCCAGCACTTTGGGAAACCAAGGTAGTAGGATTACCTGAGTCCAGGAATTCAAGACCAGCCTGGGCAACATAGTGAGACCTCATCTCTATCAAAAAAAAAAAAAACTAAAGAAAGAAACCTGCCAACTTAGATTTGTTTTTTATTTTATTTTATTTTTTATTTTTATATTTTATTTTAAAGAAGTGGAATACAATTCAGGATTAGGTATACAAGTGGATATTGTACAGGTAAAGTCTAGGCCTCCCTTTGGTCCCCACTTTGCATGGTTTGAGATCAGGTACCCTTATTGATGTTGTTCTCCCTCACCCCTTATTTGATTATTATTATTTTCCATATTTTATTAGATTTGTTAAAACACTGAAAATATTTTTCAAAAACAAAGGTGAAATAATATTATTTAAAGTAATTCTTGATAAATTAAAGATGTATACTATAAACTCAATAGCAACCAATAGAACTAAACAACCAAAAATTATAACTATGTATTAAGTTATTTTTATCACTGCTATAACAAATTGACACAAACATAGTAGCTTTGACAATACAAATTTATTATCCTATGCTTCTGTAGAATGGGTATGCAACACAAATCTCAGTGGGATAAAATCAAGGGGTTGGCAGGGCTGCATTCCTTTCTGGAGGCTTTAGGGAAGAATTTATTTCTTTGTTTTTTTCTGGATGCCATTCACCTTTTTTGGCTCATAATCCCCCTCCCCCAACTGCAAAGCAAGCAATATTACATCTCTCTGTGTCTTTCTTCCAGATTTACATCGTCTTCTTCCACTTTTAAGGACCTTAGTGTTTACATTGGGCCTACCTGGATAACTGCAGGACAGGCTTCCTATTTTGAGGTCAGTTTATTAGCAACCTTAATTCCTTTCTGTCATGTAATTTAATATATTCACAGGTTCCTGAAATTAGGATGTTGACATCCTTAGAGGCCATTATTCTGCCTACCTCAACTAACAAGTCAAAAAAGGAGGTTAAATGGAATTTAAAAATACACAATTAATTCAAAGGAAAGGATAAAATGGGGAAAATGGACAAAGGACACATGAGACAAATAAATATTAAGTTGGTAGATTTCAATTCAATCACATTAAATGTAAGTGGTCTAAATTTAATCAGATTGCCAGAATGGATAAAAAGCAATCTATCTATATACAGTCTACAAGAAATTCTATTCTATTCATTTTAGAGTCTTGCTGTGTCACCAAGCTGGAAAGCAGTGACAAACTCCTGGGTTCAAGTGATTCTCCCACCTTGGCCTCCTAAAGCACTGGGACTACAGGAATGAGCCCCCATACTTGGCCAGAATTTCACTTTAAAAATAAAGGCACAAATAGGTCAAAAGCAAAAGAATGGAAAAAGATATATTGTGCTAATACCAATCAAAAGAAAGTGTAAGTGGCTAAGTTAATATCCGACAAAACAGATTCCAGACAAGAGAATATTACCAAAGAGGATTATATCATAATAATAAAGCAATCAATTCATCATGAAGAATAACAGTCCTAAACATTTACACATCTAATAATAAACTTCAGAATACATGAGGCAAAAGCTGGCTAAATTATGAGGAGAAACAAATATATCCACAATTATAATGTGGTATTTCATTACATTATACTCTAAATAACTGATGGAAGAAGGAGAAAGAAAATAAGGATATAGAAGGCCTAAACAACACTAACCAATTTGACCTAATTGATATTTATACTCACTCAATAACAGCAGAATACATATTCAAGTGTACATGGAGACATTTACCAGGAGAGACCACATTCTAAGCCATAAAACTGGTGTAAATAAATTCAAAAGGATTCAAGTCATACAATGTTTTCTGGCTACAATGGAATTAAATTACCAATCAATAATATCTAGAAAATTTTCCCAAATATTTGAAAACTATATAACATACTTTTAAATAACCCAAGAGTCAGCCAGGCTCGGTGGTTCAGCCTGTAATCCCGCGCTTTGGGAGGCTGAAGTGAATGGATTGCCTGAGTCCGTGGGTTTGAGACCCGCCTGGGCAACTTGGCGAGACCTCATCTCTACATAAATCAAAAAATCAGCCGGGCGTTGTAGCGCATGCCTGTAATTCCGGCTACTCGGAAGGCTGAGGCAGAAGGATCACCGGAGCCCAGCAGGTTGAGGCTGCGGTGGCCGGGAGTGGCCACTGCACTCCATCCTGGGCGATAGAGTGAGACTCCAACTCAAAAATAAATAAATAAATAAATAAATAACCCAAGAATCAAAGGAGTACTCAAAAGAGAAATTAAAAAGTATTCTGAGCCGGGCTCGGTGGCTCAGCCTGTAATCCCGTGCCTTTGGGAGGCTGAGGTGAGTGGATTGCCTGAGCCCACGGGTTCGAGACCCGCCTGGGCAACTTGGCGAGACATCATCTCCACAATAAATCAAAAATTAGCTGGGCGTGGTAGCGCGCACCTGTAATTCCAGCTACTTGGAAGGCTGAGGCGGAAGGATCGCCGGAGCCCAGCAGGTCGAGGCTGCGGTGGCCGGGAGCAGCCACTGCACTCCAGTCTGAGTGACAGAGTGAGACTCCAACTAAAAAAAAAAAAGTATTCTGAACTGGAGACAGAAAATATCAAAATTTGTGTCATGTAACTAAAGCAGTATTAGGAGGAATGTTTATTTGTTTGTTTGTTTATTTATTTTATTTTAAAAATTTTTTGAGACAGGGTCTCTGTTGCCCAGATTGGAACACAGTGGTGAAATCTGGGATCACTGCAGCATTGACCTCCTGGACTCAGTCGATCCTTCCGCCTCAGCTTCCGTAGTAGGTGGGACTACAGGCACACCACTATGCCGGGTTAATTTTTGTATTTTTTGTAGAGACGAGGTCTCACTATGTTGTCCAGGCTGGTCTCAAACTTCTAGGCTCAAGGAATTCTCCCACTTTGACCTTCCAAAGTGCTGTTATTATAGCCACTGCACCCAGTCAAACAGGGAAATTTATAGCACTAAAATGTCTACATTAGAAAAGAAGGAATCTAGCCAGGCAGTGGTTCATGCCTATAATCCTAGAACTTTGGGAGGCAGAGGCGGGAGGATTGCTTGAATCCAGAAGTTCAAGACCAGCCTGGGCAACATAAAGAGACCTCATCAAATAAAAAATTTGGCCCAACATGGTGGTGCATGCCTTAGTCCTAGCTACTTGGGAAGAGAGGCGGAAGGACCACTTGAGCCCACGAGTTTGAGACTGTAGTGAGCCATGATGGTGCCACTGAACTCCAGCCTTGGCAACTATGTGAGACTGACTCAAAAAAAAAAAAAGAACGAAAAGAAAAGAAGGAAGTCTCAAACCAATGACCTCAAATTATATTCTAAGAACTAGAAACAGAAGAGCAAGTGAAAAACAAATTAAGCTGAGGAATCACAATAATAAACGTTAGTGCAGAAATCAATAAAATTGAAAACAGAAAAACAACAGAGAAAATGAATATAACAAAACATGATTCTTTGAGAAAATCTACTCAGTTTAATTAGGAGAAGAGAGTAAGCAAGAGCCAGAGCAAGAGAAACATTGAAAGCAAGTGAGTGAGAAGACACAAATTACCAGTATCAGTAATGAGAGATGATACAGTTACAGATTCTATGGATATTAAAAGGGCAATAAGGAAATGTTATGAACTTTATGCCAATAAATTAGACTACTGAGATGGAATGCATAAATTCCTTGAAAAACAGTCTACCAAAGCTCACTCAAGAATATACAGATAGCCTATATAGCTATGTATCTACTCCGTAAATTGAATTTCTAGTTTAAAGTTTCCCACAAAGAAAACTCCAACCTCAGATAACTTTCCTGGAGAATTATACCAATTCTACACAATTCTACACAATCATCCAGAAAATTAAAGAAGAGAAAAACTTCTCAACTTATTCTATGAGGCCAGTATTAGTTGGATATTAAAACTAGAAAAAGGCATTATAAGAAAACTACAGACCAATAAACCCCATAAAAACAAATGCAAAAATGTATAACAAAATTTTAGTAAATCACATATAAAAATATATAAAAAGGATAATATCATGACTAAGTGAGGTTTGCGCCAGGAATGTAAAGTTAGTTTAGAATAAATGACATTATTCACCAAATTAAGACACAAAAAGCAAAAAAAATTATATGATTAACTCAATAGATGTTTAAAAAAAAAAAAAGGCATTTGACAAAATCTGACATTTATTCCTGATAAAAATTTACATCAAACTAGGAATAGAAAGAAATTCCCTTCACTTGATAAAAGGTATCTTCAAAAAAACCCTACAGCTAACATCAGGCTTAACAGTGGAAAATCGAATTCTTCACCCCTAAGATCAAGAACATGACAAGAATGTACACTTTTAGCACTTCTATTCCACACTGTACTAGGGATTCTAGCCATTGTAATAAGGCAAGGAAAAGAAAAGATCAGAAAAGAACTGTCTTTAATTATAGATGACATGATTATACAGAGAAAAAAATATAGAATCTACAAAAATAGTTAACAGAACGAATACATAAGTTAAGCAAGATACAAGACCAGTACACAAACAGCAATTGTATTTCTATACACTAGTAACAATCAGAAATTGGATTTTTAAAATATATCAATTATAATAGCATCAAAAATATTGAATACTTAAGAATAAATCTGACAAAAGATGTGCGAGGTCTGTACATGAAAAATTACACTACATTGCTGAGAGAAATTTATTGTTTATTTTAGAGTTGTAGTCTCATTCTGTCACCCAGGCTAGAGTGCAGTGGCATGCTTACATCCACCGCAGCCTCAATTTGCTGGGTTCAGGTGATCCTTCCACCCCAGCCCTTTCAAGTAGCTGGAACTACAGGTGCTCACTACCACATCCAGCTAATTTTTTTGATTTATGGTAGAGACGAGGTCTCGTCAAGTTGTCCAGACCGGTCTCAAACCCCTGGGCTCAAGCAATCCTCTCACCTCGGTCTCCCAAAGTGTTGGGATTAAAAGTGTGAGCCACCGTGCCTTGCTGTTGAGAGAAAAATTAATGATTTGACTCAATGGAGAGATATGCTGTGCTCATGAATCAGAAAACTCAACATTCTTATTAGGCCACTATTTCTCTCCAAACTCATCTAAATTCTTAATACAATCTAAATAAAAAATCCAGAAGGCTTTTTCAAAAGAAACTGACTAGATGATTCTAAAACTTAGATGAAAGGTCAAAGAACTTAAAATGGGTAATCTGATAAAGATGAAAAAAGTTGTGAGATTTACATAATCTAATTTGAACATATATTACAAAGCTACCAAGACAGTGTAGTTACTAGTGTCAATATAGACAGATAGATGGAGCTGAATAGAGTCCAAAAATAGACCCACAAACATATGGCTAATTGATTTTCTTTTTTTCCCTTTTTTTTCTTTTGAGTCAGAATCTCACTCTGTTGCCCAGACTGGAGTACAGTGGCATACTCATGGCTACTGTAGCCTCAACTTGCTGGGCTCAGGTAGCTGGGACTACTGGTGAGTGCCACCCTGTCCAGCTAACTTTTTTTTTATTGTAGAGACAAGGTCTCACCAAGTTGCCCAAGCTGGTCTTGAACCCCTGGGCTCAGGCAATTTTCTTGCCTCCGCCTCCCAAAGTGCCGGGATTATAGACATGAGCCACCACACCCAGACGTTAATTGATTTTCAATAAAGGTGAAAAGGCAATTCAGTGGAGAATGGGTAGAAAAAATATGGTGCTAGTACAACTGGATATTCATATGCCTCCCAAAATTTCATCCATAATTCCTACCATGTACAAAACAATTCTAGAATGAAATATAAAACCTAAAACTTTAAAACTTGTGGAAGAAAACTTAGGAGAAAATCCTTCTCAGATACAACACCAAAAGCACAATCCATAAGAGAAAAAAAAGTAATAAACTAGACTTCATCAAAATTAAGATGCATTCTTTGAAAGACACTGCTGGCTGGGTATGGTGGTTTAAGTCTGTAATACCAGCACTTTGGGAGACCAAAGCAAGAGGACTGCCTGAGCCTGTGGGTTCAAGACTAGCCTGGGCAACATGGTGAGACCTTGTCTCTACAATAAATAAATTTTCAAAAAATTAGCTGGGCATGGTGGCGCACACCTATAGTTTCGGCTACTAGGAAGGCTGAGGTGGAAGGATCACTGGAGCCCAGCAGGTGGACACTGGAGTGGCCATGAGCATGCCAGTGCACTCCAACCTGGGCGACAGAGTGAGACTCCAACTCAAATTAAAAAAAAAAAAAGAAAGACACTGCCAACAGAATACAAAGACAAGCTACAGATTGGGAGGGAATATTTGCAAATCATATATGTGATAAAAGGCTCATATGCAGAATATATATGAAAGAAAACAACCCACTTTTTTCTTTTAACAATCCACTTTTTAAGAGAAAAGTATAAATACTTTACCCTAAAAGGTATGGATGCCAAATAAGCACATGAAGAATGTTCAACATCATTAGTCATTAGAGAAATGCAAATCAAAACCACAATGGGATACTATTACACACATATTACAATGTATAAAATAAAAAAAGAGCCAGGCTCGGTGGCTCAGCCTGTAGTCCTGCGCCTTTGGGAGGCTGAGGTGAGTGGATTGCCTGAGCCCACGGGTTCAAGACCCACATGGGCAACTTGGAGAGACCTCATCTCTACAATAAATAAAAAAATTAGCCGGGCGTGGTAGCGCGCGCCTGTAGTTCCAGTTACTTGGAAGGCAGAGGCGGAAGGATCACCGGAGCTCAGCAAGTCGAGGCTGCGGTGGCCGGGAATGGCCATTGCACTCCAGTCTGGGCGACAGAGTGAGACTCCAACTCAAAAAATAAATAAATAAATAAATAAATAAATAAATAAATAAATAAAATAAGATTAAAAAAGAGTCAGGCACAGTGGTTTACACCTGTAATCCCAGCACTCTGGGAGGCGGAGGTGAGAGGATTGCCTGAGCCCAAGGGTTTGAGACCAGCCTGGGCAACTTGACAAGACCTCATCTCTACAATAAATAAAAAAATTTGCCAGGCGTGGTGGCTCACACCTGTAGTTCCAGCTACTTGGAAGCTACTTGGAGGGATAGCCTGAGCCCAGTGATTTGAGGTTGTGGTGGCTATGAAAGTACCACTGCATTCCAGTCTGGGCAACAGAGTGAGACTCTGACTCAAAAAATAAATAAATAAACTTAAATAAAATAAAAAAGATTCAGCCGGGCTCGGTGGCTCAGCTTGTAATCCTGTGCCTTTGGGAAGCTGAGGTAAGTGGATTGCCTGAGCCTGCGGGTTCAAGACCCGCCCGGGCAGGCGAGACCTCGCCTGTAGGTCCAGCTACTTGGAAGGCTGAGGCAGAAGGATCGCCAGAGCCCAGCAGGTCGAGGCTGCGGTGGCCGGGAGCGGCCACTGCACTCCAGTCTGGGCGACAGTGAGACTCCAACTCAAATAAATAAATAAATAAAAATAAAAACGATTCACCAAGTGTTGGCAAGAATGTGGAGCAATTAGAACTTTCATACATTGCCAATGGGAATGTAAAATGGTACAACCACTTTAGAAAACAGCTGGACGGTTTTGTCAAAAGTTAAATATATGCCTATGATATAACCCAGTTATTCCATTCCCACGTATTTACCCAAGGGAAAGTAAAGCATATGTCATTCAAAGACTTGTACACAAATGTTCCTAGTAGCTTTAACTACAATAAACAAATCTAGAAATAACTCAATATTCATTAACAGATGAATGGACAAATTATGATATATATCTATACAATGGAGTACTAGTCAGCAATTAAAAGAAGCCAATTATGGGCACATATTACAATATAGATGAGCATAAAAACATCATGCTAAGTTAAAGAAGTCAGGCACAAAAGACTACATATCGCACGGCTCCACTTATGTACAAAGTCCAGAAAAAGCAAATTTATAGAGACAGCAGATCAATGGATGTCTAAGGGTGAGAGTGAGAATAAGAATGGTATACAGAAACTTTTGGGTAAATGGGGACAAGGGAAGTTTTGGGAGAATGCTTTCTTTCTTTTTTTTTTTTGAGTTGGAGTCTCACTGTTGCCCAGACTGGAGTGCAGTGGTACGCTCCCGGCCACCACAGCCTTGACCTGCTGGGATCCGGCGATCCTTCCACCTCAGCCTTCCAAGCAGCTGGAACTACAGGCGCGCACTACCACGCCCGGCTAATTTTTTGATTTATTGTAGAGATGAGGTCTTACCAAGTTGCCCGGGTGGGTCTCGAACCCGTGGGCTCAGGCAATCCACTCACCTCAGCCTCCCAAAGCACGGGATTACAGGCTGAGCCACCGAGCCTGGCTAGGGAGAACGTTTTCAAACTAGAGTGTGCTAATGATAAACAACTCTATACTTTTACTGAAATAGAACTGCTTAAAAGAAATGAGTATTATGGTATGTAAATTATACCTCAATAAAGTTGTTAAAAAGAAATTTGTACGTAACTTTCTATAATTATTTTAAAATTATAGAAAATCTACAATAACTAAAAGTAAATAGTTATATAGGGCAGGAGGTGACAGGGGCAGATCCCAAAGGAGGAGGAGGAAACTTTGGAGCTGATAGATACGTTCATTATCTTTTTATGGTGAATATGTAAGTGTATATATATATTTCTCTTAAAACTAACCAAATTGCACACTTTAAACATGCACAATTGTTTTTTCTTGAGTAGAAGTCTCACTCTGTCGTCCAGGCTGGAGTGCAGTGGCATGCTCACGGCCACCACAGGCTCAACCCACTGGGCTCAGGCAATTCTCTGCTTCAGCATTCCAAGTAGCCAGAACTACAGGCCACCATGCCGGGATAATTTTTTGATTTATTGTAAAGATAAGGTCTCACCAAATTGCCCAGACTACCTCAACCCTCTAGGCTCAGGCAATTCTCTTGACTCACCTCCCAAAGTGCTGGGATCACAAGCGTGAGCCACTGTACCCGGCTAAACATGTACAGTTTATGATATGACAATTATACATCAAAAACGATGTTTTAAAAAAAGTAAGGTTTCTAGCCGGGCTCGGTGACTCTGCCTGTAATCCCACGCTTTGAGAGGCTGAGGTGAGTGGATTGCCTGAGCCCGCGAGTTCGACACCTGCCTGGGCAACTTGGCGAGCCCTCATCTCTACAATAAATCAAAAAATTAGCCAGGTGTGGTAGTGCGCGCCTGTAGTTCCAGCTACAGGAAGGCTGAGGTGGAAGGATCGCCAGAGCCCAGCACGTCAAGGCTGCGGTGGTCGGGAGTGGCCACTGCACTCCAGTCTGGGCAACAGAGTGAGACTCTAACTCAAAAAAAAAAAAAAAAAAAGTAAGGTTTCCACAGAAGAACAAGCATTCAGTGTGGCTGAAGTGGAAAGTAGAAGGGAGTAAGTAATACAAAAGCCATCTATCCACCTAAACATGTACTTATAATGGTTGCACAATGTCCATTTCCCCCTTCTTAAACAGACTACTTCCCGTTTTTACAGGAAACAAATAGCATCTCACCATTGTGTGCAAAACTCTTTCTTTCTTTAGAAATTATTGCTTTAGAATAGATTCCCAGAAGTAGAACAGTGTGAATATTTTAAAGTTAGGCAGACAGATTTTTATTTTTAAAGAAAAGGCTTGTTTATCATTTTTAAAAATTATGTACTGTACTCATTTTTAAGGAAACAGAAAGGAGACATGGAACAAATTGTTTTACTTCAGAAACTATGAAGTAATACTGAAAAACTTTAGGGGATGATATAGGGTTGAGTGGAATTTCCTTGCGCAATTTTTTCTGGCATTTGATAGAAAGAATAAAAACTAACCCAATTCTGAACAAACCATATGTCATATAATCATACCCCAGGTGGATATATCTGTTTTTTTCTTCAAGAACCCTTAGTCAGAATGATGAAAAGTTTCAATTCACATTCTCTTTCTCCATCTCTCCAGTTCTCTTCTTTTTCTTCCTTCTCCCTTCTTCCCTGTCCCTATTTTGAGGCTACCCTCTCCAAATCAAGCAAGCCAGACCTAGTGATTAATACCATAATTCAAGATAACAAAACAAAACCCTCTATCACTAGTCTACTTTGAGAAGGAACCTGCATGGCACACAAGACCCAGGGTGGGCTCAATTCCTTGGAAGGGCAGTGACAGTTGGTAGCAGCGAGTCTGCCCTGCCCACCACCACTCACCACAGAAAAGCACAAACCTCTGGGAAAGAGAACATCATCTGGTTTTATAATCACAATCCAGGTAGGGACCTTGCTCGGTAAGACACATGCTATCGTAGTGTCTACTTAATATTTAAAAACAATTCACAAAAATTCAGCTTTCAACACACTTTGAGATACAAAGTTCTCAAAGTTTTGTTTTACTGAAATAAAACAAAAGCTCACTATGGTCACTAATAAACATCCAACTAAAGGAAAGACAATCTCTTCTGCAGTAGCAAACCCAGTGGGGTTTAAAGACCCATCCCATCTCAATTCTCACCAACTAAAGCTCAGACTGGAGAATATGGCAGTGTTTATCTTTATAGTAATTAGTAATGAAGTTATATCTTCTGAGCGTCTACTTACAGAACCTAAGATCATCCATGAAAGGGGAAAGGGAGAGAGATAAAGCCTGTTAACTAAGAGATGCTCAAGTTCTGCCAGTTAGTAAGGATTTGCTATTGGACTTACACCACAATCCCCATCACCTCTTGCTTTGTAAGTGCTATAGACTGAATGTTTGCGTGCTCCCAAAATTCATATGCTGAAATCCTAACCCCCCAGGTGATAGTATTAGTAGGTAGAGCCTTGGAAGGTAATTAGGTCATGAGGGTAAATCCTCTTGAGTAGGATCATGACTCTTATAAAACAACAGGCCTGAGAGAGCTTGTCGGCCTGCTAGAAGGTGCTATCTATGCAGAGTGGTCCCTCACCAAACATCAAATCTTTCAGCACCTTCATCTGGCAGATTTCTCACAGTCTCCAGCAATGTAAGAAATTTCTGTTGTTTATAAGCCACCTAGTTTATGGTATTTTGTTATAGCAGCCTGAATGGGCTAAGACAATAAATTAGCTTACAAAGTAGCCAAAAAATACAATTTCAAACTCATTGCACATAGTAAAAACCAGGTAAGTAGATTAAAGAGCTAGAATTCTTAGATAACAGGAGAAAGTAGGTAGTTATGAATGAAAAAATAAGAAAAGGTGTTGTGGTTCAAGAACTAATACTTTTGGAAAAGGAAGAAAACAATTATAGGGATTTCTGTCATGTTCACACACACAACAAGGAAGCAGGCTGCCCAGTTTTTCTGCTGGTGCAAGAAAACCATTAGATTAGAATGAGTGAGTACGTAGTGAATATATGCACATGGTGTTAGAAGAGCCTAGGTCACTGAGGAGTAAGAAACACAAATTATTGAAGCCTGAGGTCTAGATGGGGGCCTTGTAAGATAACTGAGAATGAGAATATGGAAAAAACTAGACCCTAAGGGATTCCACATTTGTTAGGAATTAGTAGTCAGTAGAATAAATGAGCACTTGGCAAAAATTTCACAAGCCTAAAGGATTTAAAGAAAACATTTAAAAATAAAAAACAAAAACAAGCAAGTAAGTAAAAAATTCTGAAAAGCACACCAAACACACACACACAACAAAAAGAAACAGCACTGCTTGGATTTCTGTCATTGGTTATGTAAGGTTATTTTCTGGTGCTGCCCACACCCCACGCCTCTCTCCTCTAATAAGAGGTAAGCTCGGGCCTTACGTGGAGCCAGCACAGGAGTTCGCCTCAGTAAAAAAAAGGCAGCAGAGAGCTGTCCAGGTGCTTGACTCGTTTTCCTCTCAGTCATTTGTTCTGCAGAAAGCCACTGACTTGCTAGGAGTTGAAATGCAGTGATTATTGACAAATAGAGAGATGATGACAGAGAGAGACCACCTCAACCTTAAATGTGGGGAAACCTAAGTAGACTTTCATTCCCTGGGCTCAAAGAAGGCACTTCCTCTTTCACATAGCAGGACTGGCAGCAATTAATTGCCAGTGGCTGAACTGCTTGTCATGTACACATTCCAGGACCCAATCAACAAGCCTCATGCTCCTCTTGCCAACAACTCACGGCACAGAAAGAGTGAAGTACTTAAACCAAGCAGGACAAGCTCCTCCTTGTTTTTTTTGTTTTTTGTTTTTTTGAGTTAGAGTATCACTCTGTTGCCCAGGCTGGAGTGCAGTGGCACACTCACGGCCACCCCAGCGTTGAGCGGTTAGGCTCCGGCAATCCTTCTGCCTCAGCCTTCCAAGTAGCTGGAACTACAGGCATGCGCTATCACGCCTGGCTAATTTTTTTTTTTTTAATTTATTGTAGAGACAAGGTTTTGCCAAGTTGCCCTGGCTGGTCTTGAGCCCGCGGGCTCAGGCAATCCATTGGCCTCGGTCTCCCAAAATGCTGGAATTGCAGGCTGAGCCACTGAGCCTGGCCTTTTCCCTCTTTAAGGTGAGAAAAAGGAATAAATTGATGATGTTCCTTCCCACTTTGGGAATTCCAAAAGGTCCATAGTACCTGCTTTTAGATACAATATATGTATGTTTCCAAAAGAATGAAAAACACAGACTGATAATCAAATGCCTTTGCAGCTCTGCAGGCATTTCAGGCAAGAAAAGAGCAACTTATGGTACATTTTCTCTGCACTTTGGATGCAGAATTGCTTGACCTACCTTAGTGAAAACAGTACAAACTAGAAACTAGTGTGCTAGCCAGTCATTTCTAATTAGAAGATCTGCAGTACATATATTTCTCTTCCTTTTCCTAGTGCATTAAGCAGGAGTTTGAACTCCAAGTTCTCTTCCAAAAGAAATGCCTACCAGTTAACAATTATGAATGCACAAGGCAATCTTACCACCCTTCTCAAGCCATTCATGGTCTTCAGGGTAAGAATCAAGCTCCTAGGTATGGCATATACAGTCAAATATAACTTGTCTGGATCTGAAGACTTTGCTTTGTCCCATTTTTTAGCAATACTTGCAGTTCTCAATATGTAATGCCAAACTATGTAATGCCTCTGTGCAACACTACCTGCAGCAAAAGCCCACTCCCACTTCTGGCGTTCAGAGTTTAAATTCAATATTCCTCCTCCCATGTCCACCAGCTCTCTATGTTAGACCACAAAGCTCTTGAAATCCTGTTCACTAACAGAAATTTACTGCTACTAACCACTGCTGGTAAACAAGAAGAAAGAATTCTCCAGTCAATACATCCTCAGGATCTTTCTACCAGCATACACCTGAATTCTGCAAGGCCTGAGTTTGAGTTTTCTCCACTGTCTAAGAGATGATCTTCAGGTCTAAATCTACATATGTCTAATCTTACTGGTCCATTTATAATTTCAACAGCCATAATTATCCTGCAGTTCATTGAAGCTATTTTCTTTGCTCCCCTTTCCTCTTGCAAATCATTACTTTTCTAACTCCTTGTAAAAACCCCTTTCTTCTCCTTTGCCACCTTGCTGCACTATACTTCAACTTTCATCATAGCTGTCATCTCCCAACTTACTCATCACTCCTCCTTCTTTACTGATGGCTTTGACATCTGGCTTTAAAAAATTCCTCCTCATCCCAAATCCTGCCTAAAGACTAAGAGGGTCAAGAGGACAGAGTATGGATAGACTCAGACTGCCTGGGTTCAAGTCTTGGGTCTACATACACTAGCTGTGTTGCCTTGGCCATGTTCCTTAATTTTTCCCAAGTTCCCTCATTTATAAAATAATGACAGTAAGCTGAGTGTGTTGGCTCATACCTGTAATCCCACACTTTGGAAGGCTGAGGCAAGAGGATTGCCTGAGCCCACAGGTTTGAGGCCAGCCTGGGCAACATGGCGAGACCTGATCTCTAAAATAAAACTTTAAAAATATTAGCTGGGCGTGGTGGCACAAGCCTGTAGTTCCAGCTACTTGGAAGGCTGAAGTGGAAGGATCACCTGAGCCCAGCAGGTTGAGGCTACGGTGGCCATATGTATGCCACTGCACTTCAGCAGGGGTGACAGAGTGAGACTCCAAATTAAAAAAAAAATAGTGACAATAATGGTAGTTCACAGAATTTGTTGTACAGATTAAGAGCCAATATATGTACAGGGCTTAGAATGGTACCTGGAACATAGTAAGTGCTCAGTAAACATTAGTTATTCCTGGTATCATCATCCCTACCACCACTATCACTATCATTAAAGACTATCTCAACGTCCACATGGATAACTCATTTAATATGTTCTTTGAGCTTGATGAATTATTGAGCTCCTTGTCTCCAATAAACTTCTCCACTCTACTCGAGCAACCCTCTTCCACAGCTCACCCTAAATCCTGTCATCATCAGAACTTCTCTACCTCCACAATCTTAAATTTGAATATCTCATACTCTGACCACTACCTTCTGACCTTTCAGGACTCACATTTACCTGTTCCTCTTACATCTGCTTTCCATCATGGAAACCTCTAAATGCCAAACTTTACTAATCTCTGTAGCTCCCTCCTACCTTTGCCTCTTTTTGTACCTTCTTATATGCTCTCTTTAATTCACTCTCTGACAACAATCTCAATTTCTATACTCCAATATCCTTCTCTCTTTTTTTTTTGTTTGATTGTTTGTTTGTTTTGAGTTGGAGTCTCACTGTGTTGCCCAGGCTAAAGTGCAGTGGCATGCTCACAGCCACCGCAGCCTCAACTTGCTGGGCCCAAGCCTTCAAAGTGAAACTACAGGCGCAAGCCACCACACCTGGCTAATTTTTAAAAAAAATATATTATAGAGATGAGGTCTCGTCACCTCTGGTCTCAAACCTCTGGTCTCAGGCAATCCTCTCACCTCAGTCTCCCAAAGTGCTGGGATTACAGGATTGAGTCACCACACCCAGCCACCCAATATTCTTCTGTACAAACTACCTTGCAAAGTTCCCATCTTGAATGAATCAAACTATCAGCCTTTTCTTTTCTGAGTTGGAACCTCACTCTGTTGCCCAGGCTAGAGTACAGTGGCTCACAACCATCACAGCCTCGACCTGCTGGGACTAAGGTGATCCTTTCACCTCAGTCTTCCAAGTAGCTGGGACTATAAGCATGTGCCACCACGCCCATATTATTTTTTTATTTATTGTAGAGATGAGGTCTCACTATGTTGCCCAGGCTGGTCTCAAACCCATGGGCTCAGGCAATCCTCTCACCTCCACCTCCCAAAGTACTGGGATTACAGGTGTAAGCCACCATGCCCGGCTCAGCCTTTTCTTAACAGGGATGCTGAGAGCTACTAAGGAGAACCACACAACTGTAAAGATCAATACCACTGTTATAAACGCATAGTCTCCATCTTCAAGGCTACACAGAAATCTATTTCCTTACCTAGTTTGCCATCTCCTATCCTTCACAATAGCTATTTCAGACTTTGACTACTCTCCTCAAACCTCTAATTTTTCTGTCTAATTAACCATCTACCTCTACCCTACCTATCTCTGTTACTACTCTGCACAAATAATCTCTCATGCTTCAGGGGGAAAAAAAAAAACAGTAACAAGATTAGAACCATAACAATTTCCTTCTACTCAACCTATAAACCCACCTTAGCTGCATCTCACCCAATCCTCTCTCCCTATCATAATCAAAGAAGTATCCTGCTTAAGGTTGATCTTGTGTTCTGTGCTTGATATTCTAATTTCCCTGCCCTATAAAGCAGTGGTTCTCAAAGTGTGATCCCTGGGCCAGCAGCATTGGCACTCTCTCCAGAAACCTGCTGCAAATGCAAATTCTCTCATCCTACTCCAGTCCTGAGTCAAAAATTCTGGAATTGGGGACCAGTAATATGTTTTTCCTTTTTTTCATCTCCTCAGAGCAAGAAAGGAAGAGCAATCTGGGGTTTGGGGGGGAGTTTTTGAGTCAGAGTCTCACTGTCACACAGACGAGTACAATGGCATGCTCATAGCCACTGCAGCCTCAACCTGCTGGGCTTAGGTGATCCTTCCACTTCAGCCTTCCAAGTAGCTGGAACCACAGATGTGCGCCACCATGCCAGTCTAATTTTTTTTTTTTAATTTACTGCAGAGACGAGGTCTCACCAAGTTGCCTGGGCTGGTCTCAAACCCCTGGGTTCAGGCAATCCTCTCACCTCCGCCTCCACAGGTGTGAACCACCATGCCCAGTTGAGAAATCTGGTTTTATTTATTTATTTATTTTTGAGTTGGAGTCTCACTCTGTCGCCCAGACTAGAGTGCAGTGGCCGCTCCCAGCCACCGCAGCCTCGCCCCGCTGGGCTCCGGCGATCCTTCCACCTCAGCCTTCCAAGTAGCCGGGACTACAGGCACGCGCTACCATGCACGGCTGATTTTTTTATTTTACTATAGAGATGAGGTCTCGCCAAGTTGCCCAGGTGGGTCTCGAACCCACAGGATCAGGCAATCCACTGACCTCGGCCTTCCAAAGTGCTGGGATTACAGGCTGAGCCACCAAACCCGGCCTAGAACCACAGCTCTAAAGGATTTGTTGTTTATCCTCTTTGCTGTATTTATAACCTACCCTTCTTCCTTCCTTCCTTCTTTTTCTTTTATTTTCTTTCTTTCTCTTTTTATCTTTCTTTCTATTTTTGTTTGTTTGTTTGTTTGAGTCAGAGTCTCACTTTATTGTCCAGGCTGGAATGCAGCAGCACTATCACAGCCACCATAGTCTTGACCTGCTGAACTCAGATGATTCTTCTGTTTCAGCCTTCCAAGTAGATGGAACTACAGATATGCGCCACCACATCTAGTTAATTTTTTTCTTTAAATTTTATCATAGAGATGAGGTCTCGTCAAGTTGCTCTGGCTGGTCTCAAACCCCTGGGCTCACCTCTTGCCTCCACCTCCCAGAGTGCTGGGAATACAGGCATTGTGCCCAGCTCTCTTTGTTTTTAAATTTCTTTTCCCAGTGAAGCTATCCTTTAATAACCTCCTTCTTTAGTGCGATGGTTCTCTTGCTTCAAGAGACTACTTTATCAGGCATATACAGTTGACCCTTGAACAACACAGGTTTGAACTTCACAGGCCTACTTACATGTGAATTATCTTCCATTTCTCCTGTCTCTGAGACAGTAAAACCAGTACTCCCTCTTCCTCTTCCTCCTCCATCTATTCAACATGAAGATGATGAGGATGAAGACCTTTATGATCATCTACTTCCACTGAATGAATAGTAAATATATTTTCTCTTCCTTATTATTTTCTTAATAACATTTTCTTTTCTCTGGTTTACTTTATTATAAGAATATAGTATATAATACATATGACATTTAAATTTATCTAGTTTATTGCAAAAACATAGCATATAATACATATAACATATAAAATGTTTTAATCAACTGTTTATGTTATCAGTAAGGTTTCTGGTCAATAACAGACTATTGGCTAAGTTTTGGGAGTCAGAAGTTATATGCAAATTTCTAACTGGGAAGGATGTTGGTACCCCAAACTCTGCGTTGCTCAAGGGTCAACTGTACATTCTTGCCCTTTTCCAGTCTATTTACTACATAGCAACATATCTGTTATGTTATTCCCTCCTTAAAACTCTTTAATGATCTCCCATTGATCTTAAGATAAGGACCAATATCTTAAGAAAGGCTCATGGCACTGCACACCTCTCAGGTCTCTTCTTTTACCACCAACTCTCTTTTCTCTGCCCAACAAGACCAGTCTCTCTCAATTTCTTGATCCTGCCATGCTCTAAGGTACCTAACACACTTAGAAATTGTTATTTCCAGCCGGGCTTGGTGGCTCAGCCTATAATCCAGCACTTTGCGAGGCCAAGATGAGTGGCTTGTCTGAGCCCGCGGGTTGGAGATCAGCCTGGGTAACTTGGTGAGATTTCATCTCTACAATAAATAAAAAATTAGCCGGGCATAGTAGTGCGTGACTGTAGTTCCAGCTACTTGGAAGACTGAGGCGGAAGGATCACCAGAGCCCAGCAGGTCGACGCTGGGGTAGCTGTGAGTGTGCCACTGCACTCCAGCCTGGGCAACAGAGTGAGACGCCCACTCAAAAAAAAAAAGAAAGAAAAGAAAAAAGAAATTGTTATTTCCTCTACCTAAAATACTCTTAATCTGTTTCTTTTCCTACTCGTACTTCAAATCTCAGCTTAAACTTTCTTTCCTTAGAGTAACCTAATTTGACATCTTAGTCTCTACTACACCTGCCTGCTCAAGTGCCACTTCCTCTTTGTGTTCTTACTGTATTGTCTTACAAGTCTGTTAATGCAGTAATTATACACTATTGTAAAGACCTAGCTTCATGTCTCAATATCGACTAGACTGTAAACTCCTGAAGGTATGGACCATGTCTTGTTCAACTTTGTATCTCTAGTGGTTAGAACAGTACCTGACATTGATAATAGATTTCCATAAATGTTTATGGGCATATTAAACCTAAGACTGTTCTCTAATACTGCACTAAAAAGCTTTTTTCTTAACATTAAATCTGGGTTCCAATTCTAGCTGCAAGTTGTTTAACCTCTTTGGGTCTCAGTTTTCTCATGTGTAAAACAGAGCTAATACTACATACTTGGATATATTGCTATAAAAATTAAACAAAATAACAGTATAATGATTAACACACACAGTGCCTGGCATGTAGTAGCCCACTCTGGCTTCAACTTGATACAGACAACTAGGACAAAACAAATATAAAAATAAATCATAGAAATCAAGGGAGCCTGAGCATAGAGTGAGTCATTCTTTTTAATCATTTGCCCAGGAAGATCAACAGTGAAGAAACATAATAAGCAGAATAAACTCTATTGGTGGTATCTCCCTTGGCATACACAGCTTGGCGAGAATTCACTCCAGAGATCTCTTGGCTAATGGCCACATCCTACTCTCCAGCCCAGCAGGTCAGATCTTAATCTGCACTATCAGGCATGGTTAATTCAAACTGGAATAGAAACTACCTCATAAGGAATGTGTTTACAGGCAGGAGATGGAGGAGGAGAACTTGACTGCAACCACATCAATCAAATGTTTTGCAATCTGGCAGAAAACACTGCAGAGCTGTTGGTGGAGACTAACACCCACACAACTGCACTTACCTGTAGCCAAGAACCAGCTTAGACTAGATAATGAGCAGCTTTCTGCTTTTACCAAAATAATGGCCAGATCTGCATGGAGTGAACAATCTCTAAGGTCAAATTACCCTTGTGAATCTGGGTAGCACCAATTAGGATGATACCAAGCAACTTTATACATACACTGCTCAGCCTATGAGCACTGCCCACAAGCATCAGCTTCACTGCTCATGTGTGCCACATATAAGAACAGATTTAACAGTTTCTGTGCTCCTTATTCATAATATCCTTACCTCTGCAGAGCCACTGGTAGCCAGATCACCTGGTTCCTTGGAGTCATTCACTTTAGAATGCTGTGTCACTATAGGTGTAACTTCTTTATCACTGGGACTCTCTCTCTTCTGAAGTTTCCTGATTAAGTTCTGCTGGTCACTGGAAGATACAGCAGGTCTGAGCGGAGTTCTGGGGAGGCTTTGCTTCCTCCGAAATGCCCTGCTCCAACCTAGCCCCAGAAGATGTGGCACATCATCTTCAGGTAGAAAACCCAAATCATCTGCAGTTTGAAATTTTTTTAAAAACACCAGCATGGAATTGGAAGAGTCTGTCCTAAATGCCCGGCAGCTCTGGGGACTGCTGCAGTTGGCCTGAATGCACATCCCTTCTAGCCACCAAAAGGCATGGCAGGCAGAGTCCTGGCAGCAGGCAGCCCAACATGTCTGGATAGAGGGGGTTCCTTCAAGAAGCTGGAGGTGATTTTCTCCCCCAGATCTCAGGCCGACTCCAAACTGTGTCTTCTCCTGCTGGCACCTGCTCTCACTGGCATCTGAAAATAAAGAATGAAAACATTTTCAGATGATATAAAAACAAAGACTACTGCTCTGTAAAGATCCCTGAGCACTAACATTTGAGGCTATTTTGATGACAGATTTTTAGGAGGGTGAGAAAGCCATCTAGTGAGTGGAAGAGAGGAAGCAAGAGTGTTTTTTGGCTCAGGATATTTTTAGGTTACAGAAATACTGCTCCACATTCATCAATGGTTTCCCTTTTCAATGACTTCCTGCCATGTAGACCTTTTACACTGAATTCCAGTTCATTAAATACATGCACACACACAAAAACAAACAAAGAGGAAGTATATGCAGGAAATGGGGAGGGTGGATGGTGCAAAGTCTCAACACCTCATCTCCCAATCACCTCCAAGGTGTTTCTTGGGGACAGTGTGAGGACTGTGGGACCAGAAGAACAGGGAGCTGAACAAGCTGGAATATTTCCCCTACTAAGCTGGCAGCAATACAGACTCATGCAGATTACAATCTAACCTCATGCAGATTACAGGTACATCCATTTTTCTAACCAATTGTTTGCCAAAGCCAAGTGATTTTGTGTAACATAGTATCAGTAGTCAAGATTACCAAAAATTTTAATCATGTGAGGAATTCTGCTAGAAGAAACTTCCTAATGACAAGCCATGCCATGATAGGAAATAGTGGAACAGAAGTACAACGGTGATCTACTGTGGGCAACCCAAATAACATGGTCCAAAATTCTGGCTAATGTGGCTTATGGATAAACCTTGGGCAGTTGAACTATTTCAGGCATGGCATTGATTTTTCTGAAATATTACTTCACCTCTGTTTTCTTAGATGAAGTCAAAACATGTTCTAAATCAAATAAGTACACTTACAAGTTCATATTAAGGACTTAGTTACACAGGTGTCTATTACTAGCGGTGGTCAGTGTTATTTAGGAACAGAACAAAAGTGAGGCAAGAAAGGTGCCTTAGGCACAAAATTTAAGGAGGCGCTCACTCTCAGAGTCATTCAAGTGAAGAGCTAGACTTGAAAGTGAGTGCCTCTTTACATTCTGTGCTCTGGGTACCTCTCTTTCCTCACCCTAGTCCTGGCCCTGGGATTATAACATGTAATATATGTTAGAATTATATAGAGAAAGCATGCAATAGAATCAAAGCATTGAAGAAATGGATAATCATGTCTGCATGCATACATAACTAAAGGGCTCTGAAGGCCAGGCACAGTGGCTCACACCTATAATCCTAGCACTTTGGGAGGCCGAGGTGAGAAGACTGCCTGAGCCCACGGGTTCAAGACCAGCCTGGACAACTTGGTGAGACTCCATCTCTACAAGAGTCAAAAATTAGCCAGGCGTGGTAGCGTGTGCCTGTAGTTCCAGCTACTTGGAAGGCTGAGGCAGAAGGATCACCTGAGCCCAGCAGATAGAGGTTGCAGTGGCCAGGAACGTGCCACTGCCCTCCAGCCTAGGTGACAGAGTGAGACTTGTACTCAAAAAATAAAAATAAAAATAAATAAAGGGCTCTGAGTAACTAAAGCAACAACCTGATAATCAGCCAAAGCCAATCTGACTCCTACCAAATACTTAGTAAATGTCCAAATGGCTGAGTGCAGCGGCTCATGCCTGTAATTCCAGCACTTTGGAGGGCCAAGGTGAGAGAGTCGCTTGAGGCCAGTATTCAAGACCAGCCTGAACAACATAATGAGATCCTGTCTCTATAAATATATATTTTTTAATTAGCCATATGTGGTGGTGTACACCTATAGTCCCAGCTGTTGAGGAGGCTGAGGCTGCGGGATTGCCTCAGTCCAGGAGGTCAAGGCTGCAGTGAGCTATGATCATGCCACTACACTCCAGCCGGGGCAAGCAAAGTGAGATCCTGTCTTAAAAAAAAGTTCAACAGACTAAATGTGGACACTAATCAACTGGAAGACAAAAGGAATATAAAGGTAGGCTTCTGAACTACTGAGTTAAGAGCACTATGAAAGTCAGCACTGGCACCAGCCTAACACAAGACAAGGCAGTGTAGAAGGCCAGATAAAACAGAACTTCTTTGAGAAACATGAAAAAATAGCAACTATGAAAAAAATGAAACTACCAAGAGCTATAGAAATACTCCTCATTTTCTCATCCATCTTCCCACACAGTCACCAATAGTAAGAATCTTGGTAATAGCTGAGTATACAGACTTTGTTGAAATCAGTAAGTTGTTACTTCAATAACTACTATCAGTTATCTTTGTATCAACTTTCCCTTATCCGTCTCATAACAGTTGCTCATATTTAACATAGTAAAGAGATTAACATACATGAAAATAACTCGCACTTTTCTGTAAGCCACTTTTATTTAAAAGATTTTTAATGCACTATGACTTTTATTTCTGCCCTTGAAGGAGGAATTGTTATAGAACTTGCCCTCCCACCATGAGAAACTAAAAAACTAGACACAATATATAAAGCAACTGTTTTAGAAACTGGAGAACAGGCAGTGCAGGACTGTGATCCTAGCAAGAATAGAAACAAACCAGGTGAGCCCTATGATCACCCTGGCTTTCTGCAGGAGGCATGCTCGAGATTGGCACAGGAAAGAAGTCAAGCAGAACAGGGCAGGCAGTGATTGAGGAGTTCAGGGTGACTGTGATAGCTAGAATTTTTTTTTTTTTTTTTTTTTTT
>NW_007255948.1:528429-530520 GCF_000164805.1 Carlito syrichta | reverse complement strand
CCTTCCACCTCAGCCTTCCAAGGTAGCTGGAATTACAGGCATGCGCTACCACGCCCGGCTGATTTTTTGATTTATTGTAGAGATGAGGTCTAGCTGCCCAGGCAGGTCTTGAACCCGCGGGCTCAGGCAATCCACTCACCTCAGCCTCCCAAAGGCACGGGATTACAGGTTGAGCCACCGAGCCCGGCGATAGCTAGAATTTTTGAACAAAGTACCAGAAAGGAAGACACTATGCAGAAGAAAAGTTCCAGGCCAGGTGTGTTGGCTCATGCCTATAATCCCAGCACTTTGGGAGGCCAAGGCAGAAGGACTGTTTTAACCCAGGAGTTCGAGACCAGCCTGGGCAACATGGTGAGACTTGTCTGTATAAAAAAAAATTTTATTTATTTATTCTTTTTTTTTTAGTTGAAGTCTCACTCTGTCACCCAGACTGGAGTGTAGTGGCCACTCCCAGCCACTGCAGCCTCGACCTGCTGGGCTCCGGCGATCCTTCCGCCTCAGCCTTCCAAGTAGCTGGAACTACAGACACATGCTACCATGCCCGGCTGATTTTTTTTGATTTATTGTAGAGATGAGGGTCTCACCAAGTTGCCCATGCAGGTATCGAACCCTCGGGCTCAGGCAATCCACTCACCTCGGCCTCCCAAGGCACGGGATTACAGGCTGAGCCAACGAGCCTGGCCAAATTTTTTTTTAAATTAGTCAGGCATGGTGACACACACCTGTAGTCCTGCACTGCCTGTTGCCCAGTGTCTAAAAAAAGTTGCTTTATATATTGTGTCTAGTTTTCTCATTTCTCATGGTGGGAGGGCAAGTCCTACAGCAATTTCTCCATCAAGGGTAGAAGTAAAAGTTGCAGAAGCCTGAGCCCAGGAGATGGAGGCTGCAGTGAGCTTTGAGTGCCACTGTACTCTAGCCTGAGTGACAGAGTGAGACCATCCTGGGGAGGGAGGGAGGGAAGGAGGAGGGAAGAAGGGAGTGAGTTCCAAAAATCTGGATAGTGGTCAATTTTGGATGATGATGATGATGATGATGATGATGATGATTACTACTGTTATTATTATTTGAGATAGGGTCTCACTCAGTTACCCAGGCTGGAGTACAGTGGTGCAACTGTAGCTCAATGCAGCCTCATACTACTGCGGTCAAGTGATCCTCCTGCCTCAGCCTTCTGAGTAGCTAGGACTATAGGCACATGCTACCATGCCCAGTTAATTCTTAAGTTTTTTGTTGAGACAGGGTGTTGCTACGCTGCCTGGGTTAGTCTTGAACTCCCGGCCTCAAGCAATCCTCCCACCTCAGCCTCCCAAAGTACTCAGATTATAGTCATGAGCTACTGCGCCCACCCAGTTCTGGCTAAATATTAATTTATAAAAGTGTAGATTGATACTGCATGAAGGAAACTGGAAAATAATTTTGAACTGAATGAAAACAAAAATACAATGTATAGAAACCTGAGGGATGCAGTAAAAGCAATGTTTAGAGAGACAGTCATAGTTTTAAATGCTTAATTCAGAAAAGAAGAAAAGTCTCAAAATAATAATAATTAAGAAAGACACATAGGGGAAATGTCATGTGGTGACAGAGGCAGAGAATGGAATGATATAGCTGCAAGCCAAGGAAAGTCAAGGATTGACAGTGACTACCAGAAGCTAGGGAAAAGCAAGGAAAGTTTCCACTCAGAGTCTCAGAAGGAATCAACCCTTCTAACACCTTGATTTTAGATGTCTAGCCTCCAGAACTATTAGCTTACACAGAGTTATCTGCTCGTTTGGGAGAACAGTTCAGGAAACAGGTGGCCGCCAAACTACCAAGAGGCCAGATCCAGGCATCACTGACATTTAGAGATGTGGCTGTGGCCTTCATCCAGATTAAATGGAGACACCTGGATGCCACTCAACAGGCTCGTGCAGTGATGTGATGCTGAAAAGCTATGGGAAACTGGTGTTTGTGGGCTTCTTGCTTTTAAACCAAAACTAATCACCCAGTTGGAGCAAGGGGTAGAGCCTTGGATGGAGGTATAAGAAAATCTAGTGCCAGGCTCGGTGGCTCAGCCTGTAATCCCACGCCTTTGGGAGGCTGAGGTGAGTG
>NW_007255948.1:482164-528340 GCF_000164805.1 Carlito syrichta | reverse complement strand
CCAACTCAAAAAAAAAAAAAAAAGAAAAGAAAAGAAAATCTATGCAGTATCTATACAGTCCAAGAGTACTGGTTTGAAACAAAGATCTCAGCTCTAAAGTAAAATACTTCTAAAGGATCTGTTCTAGGAGAGCACACAAAAAGTATCATGATGGGCTTTTTTGCAGATGCCACTGCCTTGAGCCCTTTTCTATCAGCCACAGTCAACCCCACTGTGTTCTTCGACATCGCCAGTCAATGGTGAGCCCTCGGTCGGGCCTGTCTCCTTCAAACTCTTGCAGACAAAGTTCCAAAGACAGCAGAAAACTTTCATGCTCTGAGCATTGGAGAGAAAGGATTCAGTTACAAGGGTTCCTGCTTTCACAGAATTATTCCAGGATTTATGTGCCAGGGTGGTGACTTCACACACTATAATGACACTAGTGGCAAGTCCACCTACAGGGGGAAATTTGATGATGAGAATTTCATCCTGAAGCATACAGGTCCTGGCATCTTGTCCATGGCAAGGACTGGACCCAATACAAACGGCTCCCAATTTTTCATCTGCACTGCTAAGACAAAATGGTTTGATGACAAGCATGTGATCTTTGGCAAGGTGAAAGAGGCCAAGAACATTGTACAAGCCATGGAGGGCACTGGGTCCAAGAATGGCAAGACCAGCAGGAAGATCACCATTGCTGACTGTGGACAATGCCAATAAATTTGACTTATCTTTAAAACAAAAACAAAACCCAAAAAAAAGGTTTTTTTAATACAGAAGGAATGATAGAACTGCAGATTTATTGTTTTGCAGCTCTTTACAAGTAATTATACAATTTATTTATTTATAATTAATTCAGTCAACATTTAGCAATGGCACTAAAACCATTAGATAAAAGGTTATCAAGAACCAAGATATTTGCATGGTGCCACAGTAACAGCCCACAGATTATTTCAAAGAAGAAAATGTTCCCCTTCAATAGAGTTGTAGATGTGTAGTTGCCACTTTATCCTAGAACTCAAATTTATCATAAAAAACAAGTTTAATGATGGAAAAAAGACTGGATTGAGAGGGAAGAAATGCCACAGAGATGCCACCTTATAAAAGTGAGGAATGTGGCAAAGTCTTCAAATACAATTATTACTTTATTAACCACTAGAGAAACCATATTGGTGAGAAACCTCATAAATGTAAAGAATGTGGGATAGCCTTTATGAGCAGGCTATCTCACTGCCATCTCTTTTAAGTCATCATAAAATTCACATAGGCAAGAAACTTTATAGATGTACTGAATGTGGGAATTCCTAAGAAACACTCAACGTTAATGATCAGAGAAGTTACTCTAGAAACACCAAAAATGCAATAAATGTGAAGAAGCTTTCATTAAAAAAAGTTCAGAAACCCTGCAAACCCTAATGACTGTGGGAAAGCCTTTGTTCAGAAAGCAGTCCTTACACTTCAGGAAAGAATACACAATGGAGAGAAGGCTTTTTAAATGCAAGGAATGTGGGAAAGCTTTCCAGATAACTCAACTGTGTTGGAGCATCAGAAAATCCATCCTGGTGTGAAACCATATCTATGTAAAAAATTTGGAAAAGCCTTTAAGAAAAGCTCTCCTCTCATTATTCATCAAAGACTTCACTACTGGAGAGAAAACTTACCATGGTAATAAATGTGGAAAATCTTTCAAGTATAGCTCATCCTTTGCTGAACATCAGAAAACCCATAATGGAAATAAATTTTATCTGGGTAATGATGATAAGAAAGCCTTTACAAAGAGCTCAACCCTTAAGGGACATTGGGAAATTCATACTGGAAAAAAAGCCTTATCACTGTAAGAAATGTGGAAAGGTATCAGACACAGCCCAACAGGCCTTGCTGAACATTAGAGAATCCATATTTTATAAACATAACAAATGTAGGAAGATGCTTCCCCAAAGTTCAGCTCTTAAACTACATAAGATAATTCTTAACAAAGAGAGAGCTATCAAATGTAGTTAGTTGTAGTAAATCATGCAAAAAAGTTTATTTCTTCTGACCATCAAAGAGGAGATATTCAATAAGTGAACATCTATCTCAGAAACTTTCTCATTTGTGAGGATGTTTAAGTAGTGTGGTTACTAGTGAAATATTGAAGAACCTAAATATCTGTCAAAATGAAAATACTAAAAATTCTATGCAGCATTTCAAAAGAATGAGGTAGAACTTTATATGTGGTCACAGAAATATCTCTCATGATAGCTAGTTAAGTTAAAAAAGCAAGTTGCAGGAAATCTATGCATTATAGTCGTATTTCCTTTTTTTTTTTTTGAGTTAGAGTCTCACTCTTGTCGCCTAGGCTGAAGTGCAGTGGCA
The DNA here is from genome assembly GCF_000164805.1 of Carlito syrichta. Taxonomy (NCBI): domain Eukaryota; kingdom Metazoa; phylum Chordata; class Mammalia; order Primates; family Tarsiidae; genus Carlito; species Carlito syrichta. Next base: position 526,006 of record NW_007255948.1, on the reverse strand, counting down.
TGTGCACGGCCACTGCAGCCTCAGCCTGCTGGGCTTATGCAATACTTCCGCCTCAGCCTCCCAAGTAGCTGGTCTTTTTTTTTTTTCCGAGTTGGAGTCTCACTCTGTCACCCAGACTGGAGTGCAGTGGCACACTCCCGGCCACCACAGCCTCGACCTGCTGGGCTCCGGCGATCCTTCCTCCTCAGCCTTCCAAGTAGCTGGAACTACAGGCGCACCCTACCATGCCTGGCTAATTTTTTGATTTATTGTAGAGATGAGGTCTCGCCAAGTTGCCCAGGTGGGTCTCAAACCCGCGGGCTCAGGCAATCCACTCACCTCAGCCTCCCAAAGCTCTGGGATTACAGGTTGAGCCACCAAGCCCGGCTGTAGCTGGTCTTATATATATATTTTAACAATGAAGCTATTTTTGTCCATATACAATAACCACATTCAGAAAGATCTGGAAAAACAAAGGTCAAAGATTAACAATTAAAAATAAGTAAATCAATGATCTATGCTTCCATCAAAAAAACTTGGGGAAAAAAGAATAAATAAACCCCAAAATAAGTAGAGAAAGGAAATAACAAAGTAAGCATAATTAATGGAAGAAAAACAAACATGAAACAATAGAAAAAAAACAATGAACCAAAAATGTCATCGTTTGAAAGATCAATAAAATTAATAAAGCTTTAGTCAGACTGATCACAGAAAAAGACAGTAATCACAAGTTACCAGTATCAAGAATGAAAAAAGGGATATCACTACAGATTCAATAAACCAGGGGCCACAAACTATGGCCCAAGGGCCAATTTGGGCTGCTGCCCACTTTTATAAATAAAGTTTTACTGGAACAGAGCCATACTCATTTATTTATGTACTGTGTATTGCTAAATTTGTCTACCATAGAAGAGTTAAATAGCTGTAACAGAGACCATAAGGCCCACAAAGTCTAAAATATTTACTATCTGGCCCTTTAAAAAAATGTTTGCCTGGAACCAAGTGTGATCCTATTGAAACTGGACTGGATTTTTAAAAATGTGGTAGTAGGCCAGGCTCGTGGCTCAACCTGTAATCCCAGCACTTTGGGAGGCCGAGGTGAGTGGATTGCCTGAGCCCGTGGGTTCGAGACCCGCCTGGGCAACTTGGCGAGACCTCATCTCTACAATAAATCAAAAAATTAGCTGGGCATGGTAGCGCGCGCCTGTAGTTCCAGCAACTCAGAAGGCTGAGGCGGAAGGATCCCTGGAGCCCAGCAGGTCGAGGCTGCAGTGGCCGGAAGTGGCCATCGCACTCCAGTCTGGGTGACAGAGTGAGACTCCAACTCAAAAAAAAAAATGTGGTACATATACACAATGGAAAATTATGCAGCCATAAAGAAGAACAAACATATGGATAAACATATGCAGCAACTTGATGGATTTAGTCTATAATACTCAGTGATCTATCACAGAAACAAGGAACAGAGTGCCACATGTTCTCACTCATAAGTGGACCCTGTACATTTACCATAATACTAAAAGAAAGGTGTTGGCAGTAGTGGGATCCTGCTGAGGTGGGGGGGGGCAGCACAACATCAATAAGGGTACCTGATCTCAAAACAGGCAAAATGGGGACCAAAGGGAGGCCCAAACTTTACCTGTTCAAATGTCTACTTGTATACCTAATCCAGAATTGTACCACACATCTTTAAAATAAAATATATATAAAAAAGAAAAGAAATCATAGTTTGTTACCAAAAAAAAGAAAAGAAAATGTTTGCCAACCTGGGGTTTAAGAGAATGTACGTTTATCTGACTTATGATTACTATTGAGTAGAGCCCAAATTTAAATGTTAACTTACAGAAGAGAAGTAAGCTCAAAATTATTTTGATGTTTTTATATTTATAAATTGTTTCTGTTCTATATAAAAGAGAACCCCCAAGGTTTTGGTTTTATTGTCCTATAAGATATTAATGCCTCATATCTAACTTGCAAACTTATTTCATCATTTTCTTGACTGACCACATAAATGTACATTTCTCAAGAACAGTTTTACTGTCCAGATTCCCTCATACATAAGTTAAATAAATCTCCGACAAAGCTCCTTTTATATTTGTGAGACTGAAGTCTTTAACTTTTCAAAATTTATATACTCTGAAACACACTAGAGGTTCACATTTATTTAGAGAGGCCACAAAACATGGGGGAATTACCAAATTGGGGCAAAAAGGAGACATAAAAATATATTTAGTTCAATTCCTATCCAGGGCTAAAATCCTCCCTAAAACAACTTCAAGTATTTTCCAGCCATTGTAATCATCTTCTGCAATTGATAATTCATTAACAAGGCAGGCCATTCTACCTTTGTATATCCTATTATATTAGTTCTTCCTAGGGGAATGATTAAGTAAATTATGACAAGTCAACTCAATGACTATCATACATGTTTAAAAGGTTATTATAAAGACTATGTGGCAAGATGGAAGACTATTTACAATGTAATGTTAAGAGCCAAAAGCTAAATATAAAAGTACACATATAGTCTGGTTAACAACCAAAATGGGCAAGAGATGGAAATAAAGAAATAAGAATTGAACAAACACTGTGTACCTTCTATGTGTCAGGAAGTACAACAAGTGCTAGGGATAAAGAAAACAAACAAGATAGATAGGTGTCTTAGCCCTCAGGGAGTCCAAAAAAGGAGAAAGATAAAACATGCAATTTCAATACAGTGTGATAAGCACTACAACATGAAAAACATAAGGCCCATTTAGGGCACATGGAAGAGGCAGCCTAAATCAGGTTTGGGGAGTCAGAGTCAAATTTCCTGAGGAAGGGATACCTAAGCTGAGACCTAGGAGATGAGAAGGAAATAGAGCAAAGGTGGTAGGGAGGAGGAAATACTATAAGAAAGGGATTGGCAGTAGTGGGAAACTGTCGGGGGCGGGGGGCGGGGGATTGGCAGTTGAGGGAAACTGCTAGGGGAGGGAAGGGCATACCTCATCAACAAGGGCACCTGCATAATCAACATTTGTATACCTAACCCTGAATTGTACCTGACATCTTTATAATAATAATAATAAAAAAAGAACGCTCAAAGGCCCAGAGGCTTAGAGAGAACATAGCAAGAATGAAAATTGATTCTGTATGGTGAAATATATGGAAATTTTTTCCCTATATAATATCAACCATACCATGGCTTCTAATTCTACCTATACCTCCATTGCTCTCAAATGTGGATTCCTATTTCTAGACCAGACCACTTCTCTGCTGCCTTTCCATGACAAAGCATCATACTTCTTTATCTGCCTGTTACATGAAACAAAAGTAAAAACATCTAAACAGAGAAGATCTTGATTATGTGGTCTTTGGGTGACCTTCTTGAATCTAACGTAGTGGCCTTCAAAGTTCTGTGTGGCGTGGCCTGACCTCTCTTTCCAGACTCATCTCTTGTCACTTGTCAGACCTTGACCTATGAGTTCAAGGCATACTGGCCTTATCGTTTTTGAAAAAAAACTTGCCTCTCTCCTCACACAGGGTAACTAAAACTATGAGCATGGATGAGATTATTCAGGAAAAGGAGAAGAAATGTTTAGGATTCATCTTCATATCCCTACTTATCCAGCTCAGATTCTATCCTTTGTTGCAGCCTCTCCAGTACTGATATTCTCCATTCCTTTACCCCAGTTGCCTAGGAAAATGGCAATCATGGATGAATCTGTCCTAAGAACAAGTTGGGAAAAAAAATCACCCAACTTCACAGATTGATCCCACTCTAATTAAATAGTTTCAATTCTTATCAGCATTGGGCTTCCTGGCCATTCTGCAAGTTCCTACCTTCATTTATTTCATTCCCCACAGTAGCTACTTCAAATCTTCTTCATTATTTTCAAAATTCAGACCCTCTTACTTCCCACCTAGCTATTATCCTTATCTTCTTATCCATTTATCCATTCAACAAATATTACTGGGCACCTGTTTCATACTAGCGATTACTTTGATGGAGCTTATAATTTAGTTGGGGGAGATAAAGATTAATCAGACACAATAATAAATGTAGGACTGCAAATTAATATAAGTGCTCTGAATAAAAGAAATTCAGCCTATATAAAATAAAGGTAGCTAAATCTGGAATTTACTGTACAGATATACTAGCACTACGTGACATGATATTAAAAATATTCACTACATATTGTCTGAAATAGAAAATAATTGGAAACAACCTGTACATCCATCAGTTGAGAATTGGTTAAATAAATTATGAAAGATTTATGCGGCCACCAGGATGAATAAGGCCACTTTACATAATTCTGATATGCAATGATACCCAGTGTACATTACTGGTGGGGGAGAGGTGGGCATGCAGAGCAGTGTGTACAGTATGCTACAATGGGGGGGAGTGGGGGAGAATATACTGTATCTGTGTATATGCTATTTTTGGAAAAATAATTATGAAATTGGCATGGCTGCCTTTAGAAAGAGAAACTAGGTGTCTGGGAGACTAAAGTGGGAGACTTATTTATTCTTTACCTTTTTATATCTTTTGAATTTGTACAATGTACGTGCATTATCTTTTGAAAAATAAAAGGGCTCTTAGGATAAAGATCAAAACCATTAACATAACATAAAAGATCTTGCATGATCTAGACCTTGCCTACCTTTCTGGCCCTACCTTGTACCTTGATCCTCCCTCCTTCTTTATGTTCCAACCCTCCAGCCTTCTTCCATTCCTTAAAAGGATCATCATCCCTCCCCCCTCACTGGACCTTTGTACTTACTGCCTCCTCTACCTGGAACTCTCTTGACCCCATCCTCTATCCAGCTACTCCTCATATGAGGTTTCAGCTCAACCATCAATTCCTCAAAGAAGCCTCCATTTGCTCAATGTCTTTTTCTCTCACTACACTGTAACCTCCAGGACCATGTCTGGTTTTTTGTTTGTTTCTTTCTTTCACCCCATATTTACAATCCTAGCATAGGGCCTGGAATATTACAATAATATTACTGGTACTCAAATATACTTTTTCAATGAATGCATAAATAAATGGATGTGTGCATGTGCATGAATAAAGTATTGAAATAACAAATGAACATATGAAATGTCAAAAAACCAAGTGACCAAGCAGGTGGGTCATACTGAAGACATTCAGGACGATGAAAGGACTTTGAAGGAGATGAGGCCCATATGCCATAATAAATGAGGGGGGTGAATGATGGCTGGCAGATGAGTAATGATTAGGGGTAAAAAGTGGAATAAATCTCAAAGAGCAAACGTTTTTACATGAAAGTGGAGGAGGAATATTCAAGAGCTGACAGTGAGGAGTGATAAGGACAAACTCAGAGATGCATGAGATATGGCAGAATGAATAGCCATCGCCTACAGGCTAGAGAAACAGTGTCTTTCTCCAAGAGAAAGTCAGTCTCAGAACATTCTATTTAATGTCTTAGCTAACAAGTTTAACTGTCGATGGGGTTTATTAACTCGATGGATTTTAGTCACAGTTTAAAGTTGGGAGAAGGATGGTTAAATGAAAGTGCGTCAGAAAGCACAAAGTTATACGGGAGTGTCAAATCAGACCAACACAAATCATAATGGTTAAGACACTTCATGGCAAGAAAAAGAAGAGGATGGAAAACTGTGAGGAACTGATGACAGGATGACTACCTATTCATCCTTGGAATAAAATGGCAAAAGCTTTGAGACAAATCACAGGAAACGTCTCACCAAAGGAATATGAAGGAAACAGACTTAGACTCAAGGGAAATAGTTAAGGGGATTTATAAGGATTACCAGGTCAAAGGGAAGATAACACAAAAGTCTAGCAGCTCTAATAAAATCCAGACTTTTGAAATAGAAGAAAAATCAGGGAGGAAAGCTGTAAGACTGGTTTGCTAAGCAAAGGCCTTCATTTGCATCCACGGTTCCCTGAAAACGTCACGTAACCTATACAACTAACTGGGGTATAAAAGGGAAATGTTTCACAACTCAACACTGTCAAGCTTGTGAGGTAACATGGAAGCTTCTGTTAGAGATCTCACCCATTACTCTGGGCTGGCATGAGACATGTTCAATGAGAGAAGGAAGAAGCTGGGGAGTCATACAGGTTGTCCCCAACTCTCCCTATTATGCTGTACCTCTTGATTGTTCTATTCCTAAAATTATTACAGAAGTTTAATAACAGGTAAGATCTCTCGTGTGACAATTGAATCCTTTGTCTTAGCTCAAGGGAGTAGAGCCTGGGAGAGAACAGATGATCAGGAGCACTTAAACCTTTTAAAATTTATTTTTATTTATTTGTTTGTTTATTTATTTATTTGGTCAGAGACTTACTCTGTCACCCAGGCTGGAGCGCAATGGCACAATCAGGGTTCACTGCAGCCTCAACCTCCCAGGCTCAGGCAATCCTTCCGCCTTAGCCTCCTGAGTAGCTGGGACTACAGGTGCAAGCCTCCACACCCGGCTAATTTTAAAAAAAATTTTAAGCCCGGCTCGGTGGCTCAGCCTGTAATCCCGCGCCTTTGGGAGGCTGAGGTAAGTAAATTGCCTGAGCCCGCGGGTTCAAGACCCGCCCGGGCAACTCGGCGAGACCTCATCTCTATAATAAATCAAAAATCAGCCGGGCGTGGTAGTGCGCGCCTGTAGTTCCAGCTACTTGGAAGGCTGAGGCAGAAGGATTGCCGGAGCCCAGCAGGTTGAGGCTGCAGTGGTTGGGAGCGGCCACTGCACTCCAGTCTGGGCAACAGAGTGAGACTCCAACTCAAAAAAAAAAAACTTTTTTTTTTTTTAACTTTTTGTAGAGGTCTTGCCATGTTGCCTAGGCTGGTCTCAAATTCCTGGGCTCAAGCAATCCTCCTGCCTTGGCCTCCCAAAGTGTTGGCGTTACAGGCGTGAGTCATCAATTAAAAAAACAAATTTTGTTATTGATGCATACAATTTGTACATACTTATGGGGTACTTATGAGTATTTGTTACATGCATAGCATGCATCATGATCAAGTATTTAGGCTATTCACCCCCATGGGCATTTATCATTTCTACGTGTTAAGAGCATTTGTTCAAGTCCCCACTTCTAGCCATCTTTAAATGTATAATACATTGTTGTTAACTATAATCACCCCATCCTATTATCGAACATTAGAACTTATCAAGGCCTTCTATTTAACTGTATGTTTGTACCCATTAACCAACCTCTCTTCATCCCCCACCCCACATCCCTCCCAGGCTCTGCTAATTATCATGCTCTTTCTACCTCAATTAGATTAAATTTTTTAGCTCCCACATACAGTAAGTATATGTGTTATTTCTTTCTATGCCTGGCTTATTTCACTTAACATAATGACCTCCAGTTATACTTATGTTGCTGCAAATGACATGATTTCATTCTTTTTTTATGACCAAACAGTATTTTTCATTGTATAAATATATCAAAATTTCTTTATTCATTCATCTGTTGATAGATACTTAGATAGATTCCATATCTTTGCTATTATGAATAGTGCTACAATAAACATAGGAGTGCATGTATTCCTTTAACATACTGATTTCCTTTCCTTTAGATAAATAATACCCAGAAAAAAATAATAATAATACCCAGCAGCAGGACTGCCGGATCTTATGATAGTTCTATTTTTAGTTTATTGAGAAATCTCCATACTGTTTTCCATAATGGCTGTACTAATTTATATTCACACCACAGTGTATAAGACTTTCCTTTTCTCTACAGACTCACCAGCATGTTATTTTTTGTCTTTTTTATAAAAGCCATTCTAACTGGGGTAAAATGATACCTCATTGTGGTTTTGATTGGCCTTTCCTTAATGATTAGTAGTGTTGAACATTTTTTTCATATACCTATATGTCTTCTTTTTTATGCCTTCTTCTGAGAAATCTCTATTTAGATCCTTTCAACACTTTTTGCTTTTTGAATGGGGTCTCATTCTGTCACCCAGGCTGGAGTGCAGTGGTGCAATCATAGCTCACTGCAGCCTTGACCTCCTGAGCGGAAGTTATCCTCCCACCTCAGCCTCTGGAGTAGCTCCAGAGTAAAAAAAAAAAAAAAATTTGTTGAGACAGGGGTCTCATTATGTTGCCCAAGCTGGTCTCAAATCCCTGGTCTCAAGTGATCTTCTTCCTCAGCCTCCCAAAGTGCTGAGATTACAGGCATGAGTCACCATGCCTATCCCTTTGCCCATTATTTAGTGGGATTGTTTGGGTTTTTGCTATTGGGTTGTTTGAATTCCTTGTACACTCTTTTTATTTTATTTTTATTTTATTTTTGTAGAGACAGGATATCACTCTGTTGCCCAGGCTGTGGTGCACTCACACAATTATAGCTCACTGCAGCCTCAAACTCATGGACTCAAGCAATCCTCCTGCCTGGCCTCCTAAGTACCTAGGACTACAAGTGTGTGCCACCATGTCCAGTTAATTTTTAAAAATTTTCTGTAGATACAGGGTCTTGCAGTGTTGCTCAAGCTGATCTCAAACTCCTGGCCTCAGGTGATCCTCTCACCTCAGCAGTTCCTTATATATTCTGAATATAACTAGTCCCTTGTCAGACGAATATTTTTCAGATATTTTGTCTCATTCAAGAGGTTATCTCTTCACTCTGTTGGTTGTAATCTTTGCCTAGATCAATCTCCTGAAGTGTTTCCCCAATGTTTTCTTCTAGTAGTATTATAGTTTTAGGTCTTAGATTTAAGTCCTTAATCATATTTGAGTTGGCTTTTGTATATGGTGAGAAATAGGGGCTCTAGTCTCGTTCTTTTGTATATGGATATCCAGTTTTCCCAGCACCATTTATTGAAGAGAATATCCTTTCCCCAATGTATGTTCTTGGTGTCTTTGTCGAAAATCAGTTGGCTATAAATACATGGGTTTATTTCTAGGTTCTCTATTCTGTTACATTGGTCTATGTGCCTGTTTTTATACCAATTCCATGATGTTCTGGTTACCACAACCTTGTAATAAATTTTGACATCAAGTAGCGGGATGTCTCTAGCTTTGTTCTTTTTGCTCAAGATTACTATGGCTAGTCAAGATCTTTTGCAATTCCATACAAATTTCAGAATTGTTTTTCCTATTTCTGTGAAAAATGTTTTTAGTATTTTGATAGGAATTGCATTAAAACTGGAGAGTGTTTGAGTAGTATGGTCACTTCAACAATATTAATTTTTCCAAGCCATGAGCATGGGATGTCTTTCTATTTGACTGTGTTCTTTTCAATTTCTTCCAGCAAGTTTTGCCGTTTCCCTTGTAGAAGTATTTCACTTTCTTGATTAAATTTACTTCCAGGTATTTTATATATTTTTATAGCTACTGTGAATTGGATCACTTCCTTGATTTCTTTTCAGTTAGCCTCATATCAATGTATAGAAACTCTACTAATTTGTATGCCAATTTTGTATCCTACAACATTACTAAACTTGCTTAACACATATAAGAGGTTTTTTTGGTAGAGTCTTTAGGTTGTTCTAAATATAAAACCATGTCATCTGTAAGAGGGGAAATTTGACTTCCTCTTATCCAATTTGAATGCCATTATTTCTTTCTCTTGCCTAACTGCTCTGGCTAAGACTTCCAGTACTGTGCTGAATAGGAGTGGTGGATGTGGGCATCCTTGTCTACTTCCAGTTCTCGGAGGAAAGGTTTTTCAGCTTTTCTCCAATTCAGTATGGTGTTAGCTGTGGGTTTGTCATAGATGGCCTTTATTATATTGAGGTATGCTCCTTCTATACCGAATTTTTTGAGCATTTTTCTCATGAAAAGATGTTGAATTGTATTTATTTTTCCAAAATAACGACTCAAAACAGAGAACACTGAATTTTATAAAATGCTTCCTCTGTATCTACTGAGACAATCATATGGTGTTTGTCCTTCATTCTGTTGATATGGTGTATCACATCTATTGATTTGCATATGCTGAATCATCCTTGCGTCCCTGGAATAAATCCCACTTAAATATGGTATATTGTCTTTTTGATGTGCTGTTGAATTCAGTTTCCTAGTAGTTTGTTGAGAATTTTTACATTTGTATTCATCAAGGATATTGACCTGTAAGGGTTTTTTTTTTTTTTCCATTGTGTTCTTGTCTGGTTTTGGTAATGCTGACTTCATAGAATTATGAGAATTCTATGAATCAGAAAGAATTCCCTCCTCTTCTATTTCTTGGAACTATGTGAGGAAAACTGGTATTAGTACTTCTTTATGTTTAGTAGAATTTGGCAGTAAAGTCATTAGGTCCTGGGCTTTCCTTTGTTGACTGACATTTTATTTAATCTTGTTACTTGTTATTGGTCTGTTCAGGTTTTCTATTTCTTCCTGATTCAATCTTGATAGGTTGCATATTTCCAGAGATTAGCCATTTCCTGTAGGTTTTCAGTTTTCAAGTTTGTTAGCATGTCGTTCAGAATTGTCTCTGAACTATTTTTGTATATCTGTAGTATTAGTTGTAATATATCCCTTTCATTTCTGATTTTATTTGGGTCTTCTCTTTCTTTCTTGGTTAATCTAGCAAGTTGTTTATAAATTTTCTTTATCTTAAAAAAACCAGTTTTCATTTTTTATTGATCTTTTGTATTTTTTTAGTTTCTATTTCACTTACTTGTGCTCTAATCTTTATTTTTTTCATTCCTACTATTAATTTTGGGTATGAGTTGCCCTTGCTCTTCTAGGTCCTTGAGGTGCATTGTTAGGTTGTTTATTTGAAATGTCTACTATTTTGAGGTAGGTGTTTATTGCTATAAACTTCCCTCCTTGTACTGATTTTGCTGTAACCCCTAGGTTTTTGTATGTTTTGTTTCCATTTTCATTTGTTTCAATAAATTTTATTTCTTTCTTAATTTATTTGTTGTCCAAATAATCATTCAGGAGCATGCTGCTTAATTTCCATGTATTTGTATAGTTTCTAAAGTTTTTCTTGCTATTATTCATTTATATGCGTATTCCACTGTGATCTGAGAAGATAGTTGATGTGATTCTGATTTTTAAAATTTTGTTGAGATTTATTTTGTGACCTAACATCAGTCTATCCAGGAGAATGTTCCATGTTTCAATTAGAAGAATGTATATTCTGCAGCCAATGCATAAAATGTTTTGCAAATGTCTGTTACTTTGGTCCACAGTGCAATTTAAATCCAATGTTCCTTTGTTTATTTTCGTCTAGATAATTTGTCTATTGCTAGGAGCGGGGTGTTGAAGTCCCCAACTATTATTGTACTGGAGTCTGTCTCTCCCTTTAAATCTAATATTTGCTTTATATACCTAAGTGTTCTAGTGTTGGGAGCATATATATTTAGAAATGTTATATCATCTTGCTGAATTGATCCCTTTATCATTATACAGTATAATGATCTTGTCTCTTTTTACTGTTTTTGTCTTACAGTATATTTTATCTGATACAAGTATAGCTGCTCCTGCTACTTTTGGTTTCCCTTTACATGGAGTATTTTTTTCCCATCACTTTACTTTCAGTCTATATGTATCTTTACAGGTGAAATGAGTTTCTTGTAGGCAGCATATAGTTGGGTCAACTTTTCTTATCTTTTCAGTCAATTCATTTCTTTCTCTTTTTTTTTGAGTCTGAGTCTCACTGTCACTCAGGTTGGAGTGCAGTGGCATGAAGCCTCAACCTGCTGGGCTCAGGCAATCTTTCCACCTCAGCCTTCCAAGTAGATAGAATCACAGGTATGTGTCACCATGCCCGGCTAATTTTTTGATTTATTATAGAGACAAGGTCTCACCAAGTTGCCCAGGCTGGTCTCTAACCCCTGGGCTCAGGCAATCCTCTCACTTCAGCCTCCCAAACCGCTGGGATTACAGGCATGAGTCACTGCACCCAGCTCAATCTATTTCTTTTAAGTGGAAAATGTAATTTGTTTACATTCACTAGTGGTATATGAAAACTTATTACTGTCATTTTGTTCATTGTCTTTGGTTATTTTGTATACTTTTTGTTCCTTTCTTTCTTATTGTTTAACTTTGTTGTTTCATGGCTTGATTCTTTTCTCTTCCTCATTTGTGTGTTTGCTTTACCAGTGAGTTTTACACTTTTATGTGTTTTTGTAATGGTAGATAGCATCTTTTCACTTCCAGAAATAAAACTCCCTAAAAATTTATTTTAGAGCCAGTCTAGTGGTGATTAATTTCCTCCATTTTTGCTTGTCTGGGAAAGTCTTCATTTCTCCGTCATTTATAAAGGATAACTTTGCTGGCTATGGTATTCTTAGTTGCCAGGTTTTTCTTTCAGCATTTTGAATATACCATCCCATTCTCTCCTGATCTGCTGATAAATCTGTTGTTGGTCTTATGGGGATTTACTCATAAGTGACTAGACACTTTTCCCTTGCTGTTTTTAGAATTCTCTTTGACTTTGACTTTTAAAGGTTTGACTATAATGTACAAGGAAGAAAATCTATTTGGCTGAATCTACTTAGAAATCTCTGAGTTTCCTGAATCCGGATGTCTAAATCCCTTCCTAGACTCAGAAAGTTTTCAGCTATTATTTTGTTAAATAGGTTTTCTATGCCATTAAGCTTCTCTTCACCTTCTTGGACACCAAAATTCATATATCTGGTCACCTAATTATATCCCATGCCACATGGGCTTTCTTCTTTTTTTTATTATTTATCATTCATTAAATTTTTTAGTTCCAAGATTTCTGTTTGGTTATTTTTATATCTCTCTGATGAATTCATTATTCATATCCTGAATTGTTTTTCTAATGTATTTGTATTGTTTATCTGTGTTCTCTTGTATCTCACTGAGTCTTTTATTTTTTGAGCTGGAATCTCACTCTTGTCGCCGAGGCTGGAGTGCAGTGGCACACTCATGGCCACCACAGCTTTGACCTGCTGGGTTTAGGCAATCCTTCCACCTTAGCCTTCCAAGTAGCTGGAACTACAGACACACACCACCATGCCTGGCTAGTTTTTGTGATTTACTGTAGAGACGAGGTCTCACCAAGTTGTCCAAGCTGGTCTCAAACCCCCAGGTTCAGGCAATCCTCTCACCTCAGCCTCCCAAAGTGCTGGGGTTACAGGCTGAGCCACCACGCCAGGCCCACTGAGCCTTTTAAATATAATTATTTTGAATTATTTTTCAAGCATTTCATAAATTATTTCTTCGCTGGAGTCTATTGTTGGAAAATGTGTGCCTTCGGAGGTGTCATATTTCCTAGTCTTTTCATGTTTCTTGCATGCTTTGTTGTTAACTGCACATCAGGTTTAATGGTCAATTCCAATTTTTTTATTGGCTTTCCTGAGGAAGATTTTTCCTGTAGATGTATCTATGGTGTTGGTTGGGTAGAACACTTAGCTTTGATTTGGGATGTGTGCGGTAGCACAGTCTCCATATGATTTCTTGTCTGTAAACACTATCAGTGTTGTCAGTAATTTCCATAGACTATGGTTATTAGTGGAAACCATTATGAGTTTTTGCTAGGGGCAGAATGCCAGATAGGCCAGTCTTCAGGCCCCAGTGGTGGCAGCAATGAATCAAGCATGCTCGTCCTTAGGCTCCTGGATGGCATATGTAAACACCAGTGTTAGCTGGTCCAAGTGGGCCAATTCTTGGGCCTTCAAGCAGCTTACAAAGATGCCAGTAGTGCCAGCAGTGGGGGGCCCCTGAGCAGAATGCATGGTGTGGGCAATGGTTATACCAGAGGCAGGACAACTCTTTGGGCTTCCAGGCTGCACTTGCTAGTGTCAGTGATGGCTTCAATAGGCTGGGTAGACCAGAACCTAGGTCCCCAGGTGGCAAGTGTGGGCGGGTACCAGCAGTGATGATGGTGGCAGGCTTGACAGGCCCATCCTCAGGCCCCAGGAAGGATACCCAGATGCCAGAAGTGATGAATAGGATGGAGCGATCCCTAGGACTCCAGAAGGTATGCTAGGATGCTGGTGGTGGTAGGCATTCTAGAGCTGTTATTAGGTCCCTGGTGGGGTGTGTGTGTGTGTAAGCATGGGGCAATCGATGGTGCACAGGACAATCCCCCAGGCCTCCAGGTGGCATGCCCGAGCACTGTGTGAGAGGGCAGGTTCAGCAGGCCTGTCCTCAGGCTCCTGGTGGTGCACACAAGCACAGGCTGTGGTCAGCAGGGATAGGCAATCCCCAGACACCAGACAGCATGCTTGTTTGGTGGTGGCAACAGGGAAAACCTGTCCTCAGAGTATGTGCAAGTTCATGACAGCCCTGCTGCTGAGGGATCAGGATTGCTGTTAGTGCCAGTGACCCCAAGCAGACAGGTTTCAGGCTCTGGGGAGTACACACTTTAGTCCTTAGTGGTGGCAGCAGCTGCTACAGCTGATGAGAAGAGGCTGTCCTCAGGGAGCATGAGGGGTGGGATTGCTGCCAGTGACATGGCAGGTGGGTTTCAGGCTCTGGGAAGCTTGCACCTTGGCTCCCTTTGTCCTAAGAGCAGCCTCCTTGGTGCAATGCATTGTCCTTTCCCTGGTAGGCAGGACACTGTGTGGATCTTGCTACTCTACTGGATCCAACCAGTGTCTTGCTGCTGCAACCGTCCAGGAAGATGCAAGCAGATGTCAATGTGGCTCTAGAGATGTAGAGATGCGGGGGTGCTATTAGGTCCTAGAGCAGGATGCAGTCCTGTGAGGGCTCTCAAAATGACACCATGCTGTAGCTGCCTAGGACTCGGAGGATACATGGGACCCAGTGTGAGCTCTCTCCGGAGCAATGCTGTTGCACAGACTCCAGGGAGCTTCCTATGCCCGTGGGGGTCAAGGAACTCGCCCATGCTAGGACTACAGGAGTCTGTGGTGAGAATGTGACTGCTTGAGATCTCTCACTTACCCTTTCCATGTACTGGGAAGCCTCTCTGGGTGCCCAGGTAATCCACCTGCTGGGTTATCAACCTGCCTTCCTCTCCTTCAGTACCTCAGGTGTTTCCTGTCACTTCTCTGCTAAAGTCCAGCTTTCTCTTTTAGATGTTCTATTCAAAGTGGATCACCAACTCACTATTTTGGTTCTTTTTTGTGGAGGAATCAAGTGTCCTGTGCCCCTAGTCAGCTACAGACTTGGGCCCTTATACCTCTGGGCTCTTATATTCCAATGGCTAGGAATAAAAGAACTGTGAGACCTGGGGGAAGTTAGCTGGCTATGGTGTTGCTAAGAAAATAAATCCCAATGGTTTCCAATAAAGGAAAGAGGTACTCTGATCTCTCCATTCACAAGCTTAATTAGCAGAATTTTGACTGAGTTTTTTATTTTATTTTTATTTTTTTAATTGGAGTCTCACTCTGTCGTTCAGGCTGGAGTACAGCAGCACGTTGACAGCCACCACAGCCTCAACCTACTGGGTTCAGGTGATCTTTCTGCCTCAGCCTTCCAAGTAGCTGGAATTACAGGCATGCACCACCATGCCCAGCTAATTTTTTTTGATTTATTGTAGATGAGGTCTCACCAAGTTGCCCAGACTGGTCTCGCACCGAGGGCAATCCTCTCACCTCAGCCTCCCAAAGCGCTGGGATTATAGGCATGACCCACCATGTCTGGTTATTTTTATTTTTTGACTGAACTTTTAAAAAGTAAATGCTATTTAATATTGTCTTATTATGTATTCAATAATAAAAATATGAAAGAAAAACAGTTGTTTTTCAACCATTCACTGGATCACAGTTCTTCCTCTTACATAGTTAAAAAATGGTTAACCATCTTAAATGATTAAAAGGCAAGGGTTCTAGTTTCAGCTTCAGGTCCATCATTCACTAGAAATTTAACCTTAGAAGAATAATTTAACCTCTCTAAGATTCAATTTTCATTATGTGCATTGTTGTTACTCTTGGGGAAAAGAGCTCATGAAAGGAGGAAGCAGGAAAGCACTGGTAGAGTCAATATTGGATTCTAGAAGTAACTGGGATAAAAGGTAAGATGAAAATAAACTCCAATTTTAGATCAGTTCCTTTCCCTGCCCACGCTGTCATACCCTGGCTCTGCTCCCAGGGCCCAAGCAAAAACAATATTAAATCCTTACAAAAAGGACTTACAGTTGGTAGAACCTTAGACTGAAAACTCTTTGGGAAAGTTTGAAACTCACTGTGTTAGGAGCATATAGCAAGCTTACCCAGGGTGAGAACAGTGGAGTAAAGCCAATTCCCTTCTTTCTAAAACCATGGCAAAGCAGAGAAGGCAGGGCTTCCATATGTATTACCTGGAGGATCCCCAACTCAGGAGGCTCTGGAACTAGCAATGCTTACTTACATCACCACCTCTCAAAAAACAGAATTCTAATATGTCTGGCACAAAATCTAGACCAGGTTTCGTAATTCCAAGCAGCAGAGTGGAAAAGTCTACAGAATATATGAATTATTGCCAGGGGAAATTCAATAAATACTTGTAGAAAGCTGTGAACAACTCTGGAAATATTTAGAGACAGTGCTATTGCCTCTGGCATTCTTAAGTCTCAGGTAAAAAGCTTGACTTCTCAAGCAAACTTGGAAACTGCCCTAGCTGGCAACCAAGTAGGGAGCAGAAACAGAATGCCTGTTATCTTAGGAGCCATACTTTTAAAGTGCCCAGATACTTACATTCTAACCAAATTAATCAGATTGCAACCCAAAGTAAAGGCTATGGTGGGGGAAATAAAAATAGAGAGAATGAGCCACCAGTATTATCAGAAAAGAAACAAAAAAGAGCAATGATAAATTCTTCTCTTGGGCGGGGGTTTCTCTGCAGAAAACAATACATGGTTAGGATATTTTGTAGGCAAAATTTTCACTTAATTTTAACAGTCATCGAAGCTAAAATTCTTTCCTTAAAACCTCACTATTTTATAATCTTGTCAAGACTTCATTCAAAGCTTTCCTTTGATAATTATACCTGTAATAAACTATTATCAACCAGTAAGGCAGAAGCCTTAAATTTGGAGCTTTAGTCAGTGATTGAACTATGGCTCTACAGCATCTGTCTTCCTGCAGCTATCATCGAAAGTATGAATTCTCTCCGAACAGTGGGTCTCAGCCAAGATGGCTGCCATATGAAAATATGATAAGCAGGCACGATATCAATTCCAAAAACAACTCACAGGAACCATTCAAAAACCACCTCAGGGGGCACTTTCCACCTTCCTTTTGACTGACAGCATGTCTGTCACCTGCACACCCACTAATAAACAAATATGAAAAATAGTTCCACATTACTCTCCACAGCAGTTCTACCCTGTAGGGGTTAGCATATTCAGAAAGCAAGGCAGAGGAGGTAACCAAATCCTTCAAAGGACACAATCAGGGTATTATGAAGTTTGGAAAAAGCCAGGGTAATAACCATTGCCCTTTCTCCTCCTTTTCAAAAGGGCCAACACTTTTTCCCCTCAACTGCACACAGGTTGGATTGAAAAGTGGCAGCTACCTCACAAAGCAGTTTTTTCAAAAGAAAATAATTACTATTCACTTCTTTTGCTGTGTGCCTAGCTTTGTTAAGAGCACAGTTTGTTAAATGTTATGGTGTAGATGACTTGCTGAAACTAAACTAACTGCTAAACAAGATCAATAGGCTTTGTGTCCATATTTTAACTCCTTTCCGTTGACTGCAGTGTTTCCATTTTTCCCAAAGACCATTCTGATCAAAGGCAAACTCCCCACAGAACTAGCCTCCCAACAGATACATCTCACACTGACTATTCACATTGACTCTTGATTGTCGGCTAGATGGAACACGAGCTTCTATGGACTTAATCACAAAACCTGAACCTTATAGCACTGTGCTGGTTAAGAACAGTCAGAAGAGCAGATCTTGCTGGTTAAGAAAGGTCAAAAGAGCAAGTCCTATTCTATAAGACTGTCACTGGTTGGGCTGGGTGGCTCAGTCTGTAATCCCAGCACTTTGGGAGGCCGAGGCAAATGGATTGCCTGAGTCTGAGGGTTCAAGACCAGCCCAGGCAACTTGGTGAGACCTCATTTCTACAATAAATCAAAAATTAGCCAGGTATGGTAGTGCATGCCTATAGTTCCAGCTACTTGGAAGACTGAGGCAGAAGGATCGCCAGAGACCAGCATGTCGACGCTGAAGTGGCCATGAATGTGTCACTGCACTCTAGCCTGGGCATCAGAGTGAGACTCCACCCCCCCCAAAAAAAAAAGATTGTCATGAAGAAAATTCTCAAAGGTACTGGAATGTGGCAAACTGACAAAAAGAAAAAACAATACCAGAACATCTCTCCAAAAGAAGGCAATATTTATGGCAATAGAGTGAGGTGAAGTCCTTTTAATCTACCTATTTAAGGTAAAATAACTATACTTCACAGGTTAAAGAAAATATGAAAACAACCCTCAATTAGTCAAGGTTTAGTGAGAAGATATGTTCAGTCCCTAAGGTAATGTTTACACAGAACTCTCAAAAAATTTAGTTGAAATTTGTTTTCAAAGAAAATACCCTATCAAGATCAACAGCAGCCAGGTGTGGGGGTTCACAACTTTTTTTTTGTACACCCCCCACCTCCTTGAGAGTGGTTTACACCTTTAATCCCAACACTTTGGGAGGCCAAGGCTGGAGGATCATTTGAGGCCAGGAGTCCAAGACCAGCCTGTATATCATAGCAAGACCATGTCTCCACAAGAAATAAAAAACATTAGCTGGACATCATGGTGTGCCTATATTCCCAGCTATCTGAGAGGCTGAGGCAGGAAGATCACTTGATCCCAAAAGTTCAATGCTCTGGTGAGCTGTGACTGTGCCACTGAACCCTAGTCTGGGCAACAGGGTGAAACTTGGACTCAAAAAAATAAATAAAGTATTTTGGTTAACTTTTGAAGTTTGCCCAATATTTAAACGGATTTGTGGTATTTTAAAAACTGACAAAATCAAGCAAAAGATGCCAGCTCCAATACAGAATCAGTTTAGTTTTACTCATTTGCATCAGATCCTTAATGTTAATTAATTTCCTTGGATAAAAGAAAGAGAAGGCAGAAGAGAAAAACAAAGTTCCCAGATCACTCAGAAATTAGAAAGAGCTTTTCAAATAAAACTGGGGAGAGCACTGAATAGGAACTATGATGAGAGATGTGCAAAGAGAGAAACTGAAGAAAAACAAAGTGGATAAAGACGAGATAACTGAATAATATAACCAGCTAGGAAACAGCCTTTCTTGCCTAAACTCTGAACTCAAAAATCCTTTCAAATCACACAGCAATCTTTCCTCATGAAAGGACCAACCAAATATCAGCTCCCTGAGCTATCTATTTCAGATCACTCTACTTCACTCAAAAGCAAGATAGGCTTTCACCATTGAAATTTCTGAACGAAGCAACAGTGGAGAATAGCTTCCCAATTCACCTAGGCAAATAGCCATCCATCACTGATGACATCTAGATCCATTCATCGTCCCTTCTCCTGAGTAATGATAAGGAAAGACACCCTCAAAGTTCTGGTCACCTAAGTGAAAGCATGGGTACCATTCTATCACAATTTTAATACCTTTAGCTTCTATTTGATACTTATTAATAAATCAAAAGTTTGCATTAATTGGATACAGCTGCTATTAAGTTTCAGAAGATCCATCTGTCAAGATGTAGCCCAAAACCATTTTTCACAGGCAAGTATTAATCGAATCACTGGTGTAGCTGAAAATAGCTCTCCTACCATAAAGTCACCTGCTCAGAAACAATCCAGTCATCAAGGGTTTTATAATATTTAAAGGCAGATTGAAGGCAAATGATTAAACCATGCACTTAAAAAAAAAACCTGTAACAAGGGGATTACATTGCTGCATATGATGTACTCAGAATCTCCTGCTTCGCTTTTTCTCCCACCACCTTATGACTAAAAGACTCTGGAGAATGCTGTCAGCAAGGAGAGCACGCCTCCAAGCCACAGCTTGAAGGAGCCCACACCTCTCTATGTAATGCTGTCTTTGTACTTCAAAAAGCGCAGGTATTAAATGATAACAGATAAACTTTGGCCTTTACATAAAAGTGGTTCTAAAAAGAAAGAATTTTTTCTAAGAAGAAAAGTACTTAGATATGATGTTGAATTCTCTGTATAGCCTACTTGTAGATGTTATTGTTAAGAACCTGCAGTTGATTGCTGTTTCTCACCACAGTTATTACGGGCTAATAAATTACTTGCATTCACCACAATCATACCAACCTCCTTTAGAAGCCCACACAAAACTCTGAAACAGAGCACTATTTTGTTTTTTGGGAAAGTTTTTCTCTTTCCTTTTCCTTTTTTCTGGTTTGTTTTGTTGTTTCCAAAGAGAAGGTCATTTAGAGGGCTGCAGCAGAGATATGTAAATTAAAAAGAATAGTAGGCTTGGGAACAAATAAGGAAATAATACAGCTAGCCATGAAGTGTTATTTCAGCAGATATGGCTAACAGAGGAAAAGTTTGTATCAATTTATCCATTGAAAGTCTCTCTTTTTGGAGGATTATGTAAGTGTCATAAAAAAATTTAAAAAATAAAAAAAAACTGCAGTGGGCTGAACTGGGACATGTGAGGACTCAATACAACCAAGCTTCAGATACTTAAATATCTTGAACCACTTTTTGCTTATAGCAAATAAAATGCAGAGCTACAGATGCTTTCTCATCTGTGTGTAAATGAAAGCAAAACTGTGTGAGTAGTTAGTATTCTTAGAATTTTTGAGAGCCAGTTTATTTAAATTAAATCAAAGCCAATCTGTATCTGTACAGAAATAATTTTCTTAGGGCTCTTATTCTCTAGACTTTACAGAGCTGTACATACTCTTCTCTCTATCCTTCTCTCTGAAATAAAGAAGTGAAAAGAGCTCTGCAGGTTAAAAACCACTTCAAATGAATCTGGGAGAAGGAGGTTCAAAGGGATTAGAATATCCCATGTCTTCCCAGCCCGCTATAGAACAGGGTTCAGCTCTTCCCTACCCCATTCTTTGTGCTTCCATAAAGACATCTTGGAATTTACCACACTTCTTTATGTTTCTCATCTATCTCTGCCTCCATAGTGTGAACTCTCTGATGGTAGAAACTGGGTCTTATTATTTTAGCTTGGTACAGTATCTGTTGACCTGAAATGTATTTATCTATAGTATATATCTAACACCTGGGTAATAATTAATTATCACTGATGATGTAAACTAAGCATCCTAGAGAAGGTACTAAAAATGAAGTTAGTATATTTTAAGGCACTGAATGTGAGACGACACATATATAAAAAGCTAGAGATCACAAACATTAGAAAAGTGTAATTTAATTCAAGTCATCACCATAATGCAGCACTGACATTCAGATAATTTCATATTGTTTGGTTTATTTATTGTAGACATGTGGCTTTTAATAGACTTTCATTTTTATAATATATATTTATTTACATGTATTTTCTCTTATACCTCTATTTTCAAGTTAATCATAATCCACACAGTCTACCAACAGAAATAAAAATTTGGGGAAAGGAGTGGAGAAAAAAAATTGGAAGCAAATTGGTCAATACTCCTGATTACTAAATTATCTAGTATGGATTCTAACTGCAGGGCAACTGGTTATTTCCTTATCCTCGTCTGTATATTGGCAACATTTCACTGCTGCTTCAAAATTCTAGGCAGCATAATAAGAACATGCAATGTGTCTCAATGTCTCCTTCTGAGACACTCACACACTCCCCACAGGCACACAGGAAAGCCCCTGGAAACACATTACACAGAGGGCCTTCACCCTTTACCACTTCTTCCCCACTGACAGAGGCAGCCATGCTGCCAAGGCAGCAACCCCCACATGAAATACAAAAGAGTGGAGGCGAAACAGCTCAATCAAAACAGTTTAGCAAAGGAAAGAAGGATATGCTTGTCAGAGAACATCTCCAGGGATAGGCCAGAAAACTTTTACTTCTGCCTTGACCATCCTGGGCAAACAGCTCTGCTTGAGGTTTGCATACCTGAGCTTAGAGATCCCTTTTTGAAAAGTGCGTTGTGAGAATTGTCAGAGTGCAGCTTATAAGCATACCCTGGGGAGCACAGCTGAAAGCAATTTTGAAAACCAAGCAGTTAGAAACTGATGAAGCAGAATGAACAGGTAGAAGAGAGCTTGGCACTGCTTCAGCACATGAGGCTGTTTGCTTCAGGCCAGATGCCACAGACTGACCCAGCAGGATGCAGATTACTCAACTTTCTGAAATAGAATATGGCTCTTCAGCTTCCCTCTACAAGGCTGTTTCATTTATTCTGATTAAGACTCATTCACTCTAGCCGAACTACTTCCATAAGCCTCCAGCTGACACAGGTCGCCCTTAGTTAAGGACAATAAACACTGTGCTATATCACAAAACCCAAAGGAGCCATTTCTTAACAGGCAGGATGGCAGCTCTCTCTTTTTTTTTTTTTTTTTTTTGAGTTGGAGTCTCACTCTGTCACCCAGACTGGAGTGCAGTGGCCGCTCCCGGCCACCGCAGCCTCGACCTGCTGGGCTCCAGCGATCCTTCCGCCTCAGCCTTCCAAGTAACTGGAACTACAGGTGCGCGCTACCACGCCCGGCTAATTTATTATTGTAGACATGAGGTCTTGCCAAATTGCCCAGGCAGGTCTCGAACCCGCAGACTCAGGCAATCCACTCACCTCAGCCTCCCAAAGGCGCGGGATTACAGGCCAAGCCCCCGAGCCTGGCTTGGCAGCTGTCTTAAAACTGTAAATCTGAATCAGAAATTAAGGCTACAAAAGTAAAACTGAATGTAACCCACCCATCTTCCAGGTCTGGTAATATTAGTCACTCCCCTTATTACCTAAAAGTGAGAGAATTCATAAGCACACATTTATTTCAAACTCAAATGTGCTACTGGATTAGAATCAAAACATAATATTAAGCCAGTTAGAAGAAAGAGAGCATTCCTAAAAATCCTGTCATTTGCTGGAAGAGTTTAAAAAGGAGAGCTGGAGTGAGATACATTGGGTACCCATCTTTAAGGGCAGAGTGTGCTTGGGTTATGTTCCAGATAGGCCGTGGCCAACAGTCCTCTCTGCTTTTGTTTCTCCTTGGACATCGTCTGTGATGGTTAACTCGTCATTCAGGGACATTCATACTTCCTTTTATTAATTACTATTATTATTACTTTTTGAGTTAGAGTCTCACTCTGTCACCCAGACTGGAGTGCAGTGGCCTCTCCCGGCCACCACAGCCTCAACCTGCTGGGCTCCGGCGATCCTTCCGCCTCAGCCTTCCAAGTAGCTGGAACTACAGGCATGCACTACCATGCCCAGCTGATTTTTTTTTATTTATTGTAGAGATGAGGTCTCACCAAGTTGCCCAGGCAGGTCTCGAACCCGCGGGCTTAGGCAATCCACTCACCTCAGCCTCCCAAAGCGCGGGATTACAGGCTGAGCCACCGAGCCCGGCTCTTCCTTTTTATTTTATAGTTTCCTTTTGTGATTGGCCAGGGAACTTCAGGATTTATATAATTTGGTGCTTGCCTGATGCTGAGCATTGGAATTGTTTACCTGGGGTTTTAAGTAACAAAACTGATGCCAAAAGGGCAGAAGCACTCTGATGCAGAAAAGACTTTCAAATTCTAACTGGCTGGGTGCATCTAATGCTCATGAAATCATCACAGGATACACATTTCCAAATCAGGTGCAAAGGCTGTGGCTATAGGATTCTTTCCACACTTCCAGATAAACACCCTCACTGCTTATTCAAGGATGTAGGTTACTAAAGGTGAGAGAGTGGGCTGGAATGAAAGAAAAACTGGGCCAGGCATGGTAGTTAATGCCTATAATCCCAGCACTTTGGGAGGCTGAGGAAAGAAGACTGCTTGAGTCCAGGAGTCCACGACCAGACTAAGCAACATAGCAAATCCTCATCTACATACACACACACACACACACACACACACACACACACACAAAATTGCCAGGTGTGGTGGCACGCACCTGTAATCCCAGATACTCAGGAGGCTGAGGTAGAAGATTGCCTGAGACAGGAGGCCAAGGCTGAGGTGAGTCATGATCGTGCCATTGCATGATCAAAAAAGACCCCACTCAAAAAAAAAAAAAAAAGAAAGAAGGACTAGAGATATACCATGTTGTGGACCTACATAATTCTTAACAGAAGGTTATTCTATTGAGAACAGCATGAGACATCAAATTGTCTAGTCACCTACATTTCTGGGATTCTGCAAAGACTGGGTCTCAATTGGTATTACATTACCTTGGGAGGCTAGAGAGACCTCAGCCTCTGTCAGATTCCCATTGAAGGGAATCTTGATATCAGTAAAAACATCCCTCTCTCAAAGATCATTTCTGTTTCCTAAGAATGGCAAAGGTATAAATGGACTGCAAACTCCATGAGGGCAGAAACTATATTTGTCTTGCTCACCACTGTTATTTCTAATGCCTAGGATAGTAGGCACCCAATAAATCTTTTTTAAAGAAAAGAAAGAAAGGACTAACCCTACAAGCTACTTCCAACACAAAATCCAAAAGTGCTATTGAATCAGTCCCTGTCAAAACACCATCCTGACAAAAGACAGAACCAACTTGGCCTACCATAGGGCCTTGCCAAGCATGGGCAGATCATCAGTATTGGGGGAGGTGAACCAGGGCAGAGGGCAAGGTGTTGTCATGGTTGCAGAATAAAGTCTTCTTCCAGAAGAAACATATTTCCTTACCTGGAGGAGGAAAAAAGTGGCCCGTCATGCTCCTCAGTGGCATGTTACAATAACGGAAAATGTACAATACAGTTCACTCTATCATGGACTTCAATTGACCTCAGGCCTGTAAAGCCATAAGAATGGAAGCCTACTTTCCCTGACAATGTAGAAAAGCCATCTGCCTACATTATGCTTAATAATGAACATCCCACTGGAGAGAGGTTTAAGAAGCCACCAGAGAACTCAAACCTGCTGCCTGCTGGGTCATCCTGGGGTTAGGTAAGAGTTCAACTAAATTGGACTTGATGTTATTATATAACTATTACTAACATTTGCTGAATTGTATTATGCACTTAGGTGTAGCCTAAGCCCTTTAAGAGACACTGTCATTTCCATTTTATAGATGAAGAACCTGGTTTTAGTAACTCTGCCCAATACATAATAAAACCAGGATTGAGACTTATCTGACTCCCAAGTCCATGCTCTATGCTTTTGGCTACTCTTGTCTCTTATCTCTTGTTCAACTGATGAAAAGGCAGGTGGTCAAGACAAATTCTTACAACTTCTCTCTGAAACTTATCCAGTACTGTCTGGAATTAAAAGTAGCTATAAGATCTTAATCACATAGGCTGACTTTTCTTAGGAAAGCTTTTGGATGAAGGGTTAGAAAGTAAGGTCAAAAGGCAGGCCCTCAAATCAAGGGTTACCCATTTTGGCCAGATGTGTAACCCCAGCACTTTGGAAAGCAGAAGCAGGAGGACTGCTTGAGCCCAGGAGTTCAAGACCAGCCGGGGCAAATAGCAAGACCTTGTCTCTATTTTTAAAAGTTTTTAAAAAATTAGCCAGGCATTGCGTGCACCTGTAGTCCCTGTTACTTAGGAGGCTGAGGTGGAAGGACTGCCTGAGCCCAGGAGGTTGAGGCTGAGGTAAGCCATGATTGCGCCACTGTACTCCAGCCTAGGTAACAGAATGAGAACCCAACTCAAAACAAAAAAACTACCCATTTTGATCCAAACTCTTCAATGCTGCTCAGATGAAAATAGGAGTCCATAGGGAATAGCTGAGGCTTAAAAAAAAAAAGTGTCCAAACACTAACCACACACAGTTCTTGACTATGTCCTTGCCAATTCCACAGAATGCCTTCAATCAGAAGGTATTCCAATTACTGAGATGTCTATAAAATCTCCAAAATAAGCCAAAAAAACTATGCTTTGGCCGTGCAATTGTTATATTGTTTCTATAAACTCTTCTGTTTTATTATTTCCTCCCTTGAGGAATTCTTGAGGAGAATCCATTTAAGATTGTTTTAGAATTGAGTTGGACTTACTGCCCAATTATGCCATTTTCTCATCCCTCTTCACTTTGTCACACACAAGTTAGGAAATTTATATTTGCAAAGGTTTTCTAAAGGGCAAAAAGAACCCATCAAAATTATAGTTTTCCAAGACAGAGAGGACTTAAGACAAGTATCTTTCACTGAAGTATTTAAGCAAGAGACAATGATTGAGTTTCAATGAGAGAGAGGCTAACTTTAGCAAATTCTTATCGGTCTTATGGCAATTAAACTGTGATATAACAAGATCTCACAGACTTGTTCAATGCTAGCTGAATTTTAGAATCGAAAAGCTTGCATGGTTTGTGTTAACAGTCAGAAAATTCTACCTTCCCCCAGCTGCCATGTACTCAAGTCATTATCCTACAATCTGAGGAGACAGATTTAGGATTAATAATTTATTACCTTCCTGTACTGCAATGTAGTTAAGAATATAGGACAGTTTGGCAGGAAAAAGTTCCTGTTGAAGGCTCATTGCTGTAAGACATATTCCATTAGTCATCTGCCTCAAATTAGGTGCCCAGAAGATACATGAAGACCAGAGATATAATGTCACCTAAAAAGTCTCCTGAAAATGCTTTTCCCCTGAAGATAAGACTGATGCATGTTCAAAAAATATCATTCTCTTAAAGGAATAAGACACCATTTGCTCTGACTAGTACAATAGGGGCTACAGCTCTCGAAGTACAACCAAAGGGTAAAGGCAAAGGAGGAAAGTAAGGGCAAGGCCCAAATGTGCTAACTGTCTGCCAAGGATACTTGGGTTCCAGAATAAAAGCAGGTATGAGAACAAAAAGAGAATGGCAACTAGTAGTGACAAGACCTCTTGCTAAGGCTGGAGCTGTCTTTGTCCCATCTGCAGTCTCTGTGGAGGTTGAGGGTGATAATTAATCTTTCCCACCCAGAGTTTCAGACTAATTAAACTATAAAGCATGATGGTTAGGGGTAGATGAAGATCAAAATATCTTTTTTTTTTTTTTTGAGTTGGAGTCTCACTCTGTCATCCAGACTGGAGTGCAGTGGCCGCTCCTGGTCACCGCAGTCTCGACCTGCTGGGCTCCGGCAATCCTTCCACCTCAGCCTTCCAAGTAGCCAGAATTACAGACATGCGCTACCATGCCCGGCTGATTTTTTGATTTATTGTAGAGAAGAGGTCTCGCTGCCCAGGCAGATCTCGAACCCATGGGCTCAGGCAATACACTCACCTCAGCCTCCCAAGGGTGCGGGATTACAGGCTGAGCCACTGAGCCTGACTTCAAAATATCATCTTTATAGCAGGTAATAAGGATAACCGGAGAACAAGGCTAAGATGTGTAATCACAAATGGCCTTTCTTACACTCTCCTATACTTAATTAAACTTACTCAATTGGACAAATGTAGGTTGCCCTGGCACAAGAAGATCAGCTAAAGCTAGGGCATGACAGGAAGAGAACACTTGCAAATCCTGAAGACTGGCCACTCCATATGATACGATTCCTTTCGAGTCTCATCAGTCAGAAAAACTACTCTGCCATTCATGGAGTAAGTCAGAGAAAAAGTAGAAAAAAAGAACAAAAATTAGTTTCCAAATACTATTCCCTACTGGAGAGTGAAGTGCCCACTTAATGGGCTAAAATTTAAAAATAAAGCAGGAAAGAATGATTCTCCCTAACAGGTATAGCCCAAAGTGATGCTATTTTCAGCATTATCTTTAGATGAATCCAACAAACCTTTATTGCTACCTACTAAAGAAGGGATGGTGTGCTATCTGCTAGGGATGTCACTATCAGTAAGACAGTTTCATGGAACAGACAGACACAAAAACAAGTAATCAAAGTAGATTTCAGCTTCAAGCCATAATGGAATAACCAGTATCAGATTCACCATCCCTGCCAGAAACAACTATAGAATTGGACAGAATACACAAAACAACTGTTTTTAGCCAACATAACAGGCAGGGCAAGGCTGAAATCCTGAGAGAAGAGAAACCTGAAGTGAGCCCCATAATTGCCCAGCTCTTAGAGGACAACTTCCCAATCATGGCACAGAAAGCAGGCACTCAAACAGAACAGAGGGGTCTCAATGAGCATAGGAAGCAGAGACCTGAGTTTGGCTAGACTTTAAGGTGTGAGATATTGAAGAAAAGGTAGTTGTGAAGAAAGAGGGCCCAGAAGTCAAGTGGGAGGGTTCCTGTCAGTCTGCGCCTAAGGGATGGTCCACAAAGGCATGGGCCAAGACCACACGATGTTTGTTAAGCAGTAGATGCTACAGAACTGAGTGGGAAACAGAATCACTAAAGGTCAAGCAGTGTTAGGGGTAGGAGGCAGAGTGAAGAAATCACATTAATGTCACACCAGCAGATGTTGGAAAGGTCTTACCTTGAGAGTAAGAACCACACTCTAAAGCAACGCCTACTCTGACCCTCTCCTCACAAAGCCTAAAATCACAGAGAGTATAATATGGCATAATCTTAGATAGATGTACACACATTATGAGAACATTAAAGGAGTTCAGGCCAGGGGTCTTAGGGAAAGCCTGAATCAGAACACATCAGGCAGAGTGGCAATGTTATATGCACAGGAATGGAGTCCTCTACATAGAAACATGAGAAGAACAGTGATTTGGATATGGAGGAGAAAGAAGGAGAGAATGACTCAGGGATTTCTACCTCAGAATACAGGTAGAGGTGGTCTTTTCACAGCTATAGGGAATAAAGGAAGAAAAAGACAAGTAAAAGATCGCAGGTTCAGCAGCCATAAAAAAGAATGAAATCATGTCCTTTGCAGCAGTATGGATGGAGCTGGAGATCATCATCCCAAGTAAACTGGCTCAGAAACAGAAAACCAAACACCACATGTTCTCACTCATGTGGGAGCTACACAGTAACAAGGATGGAAATAATAGACACTGGACAATAATAAGGGGGGGGGAGGGGAGCTAGAATTCAGAAACTACCTATGGGGCACAATATTCACTATCTGGGGAATGGGCCACCTGAGACCCAATCCCCATCACTACACAAATATGTCCATGTAACGAACACACGTGTATGCCCTGAATCTTAAATAAAAAATAAAAGATCACAAGTTCAGTTTTAGTACATTAAATTAGAGGTAGCTGTGAATCTTCCAGTTGGACATAAGTGACATACAGGTAGCTCTGTAGTCTGGAGCTCAGGAACAGTTACAGATTTAGGAGCAGTGAGCACAAAGGTTCCAATTGAGGGAATGAATAAGATTGTCCAGGTAGAGCACACAAAGTGGGAAAAGAAAGGGTTGAAATAGGCCAGATGTAGTAGCTCATACCTGTAATCCCAGAACTTTGAGAGGATGAGATGGGAGAACTGCTTGAGCCCAGGAGCTCATGACCAGCCTAGGCCACAGTGAGACCTCATCTCTACAAAAAATTTAAGAAAATTAGCCAGACATGGTGGCATGCACCTGTGGTTCTAGCTATTCAGAAGGCTGAGCCCCAGAGGTCAAGGCTATGGTGAGCCATTATTATGTCACCACACTTCAGCCTAGGCAAGAGATTGAGATCCTTGACTCAAAAAGAAAAAAAAAAAAAAGAAAAGACAGGGTTGAACTAGAACCACAAAGATCAAAACATTTAAGGAACAAACTGAGAAGGGAATGGGGCAAAAATAATTAGAAGGCACAGTGCATCTGCTAGAAAAACAAAGCAAAGCATGGTATAACTTAAGCCAAGTGAGGAAAGGGTCTCAAGAAAGTGTCAAATGCAGGAGAGATGCTAAGTGAGATAAGAAGTAAAGGTATCCAACTAGGAAGGTCATTGATTATCTTGGCAAAGCCAAGAAAAGCCAGATGTTGCTGAATTCAGAAGAGGATAGAGGTGGGGAAATGGAAACAGAAATGTGGTCGGATCTTTCAGAAAGGTTCACTGAACACAAAGACCAAGTCAAGGAAATGGCTGGAGATTTCTCACAAAGAACAGTGCCTGCTTCAATAAATATTTGTTGAGGTTGGGTGCAGTGACTTACACCTGGAATCACAGCACTTTGGGAAAGAGGCAGGAGAATCGCTTAAGTCCAGGAGTTTGAGACCACCCTGGGCAATATAAGGAGACCTTGTCTCTGTAAAAAATTCGCTGGATGTGGTGGTGCATGCCTGTGGTCCCAAGCTACTCAAGAGGTTGAAGTGGGAGGATCCCTTGAGCCCAGGAATTGGAGGCTGCGATGGGCCTGGACAACAGAATGAGACCCTGACTCACAAAAAATAAAATAAAATAAATATACTATATATAGATCTGTTGAACGAATGAGTGGTTTTAAAAATGAACAAAGAAATGAAATAAGAAATCTATACTCACTTGGTTGTTTCCCTAGTCCTTGTCGCTTACTTTTTCTGTCTGTCTGCAAACTGAATGTGTATTAGGGCCAAGCCAAGTTCCATTTTCTCCACGAAGCTTTTCTTGATTTTTCTAACCTCTACCATAATCAAAAAAATGGAAAATAACAAGTGTTGACAAGGATATAGAGAAATCAGAACCTCTATACATTGCTGGTGAGAATGTAAAATGGTACAGTTGCTATAGAGGTGTGTATATATACAAGAGGGGACTCAAAAAGTCCCACAACTTATTTATAAAAAATTGTGTATTTATTTTTATATGTTTAAGCTCAAGACACCCTCAAAGTACTCTCCTTTTGATGCAATACACATATCATGATCCTTTTTCAACTGCTCAAAAATAGTTTTTGAACTTGTCAATTTAGTTCTTCTGCCTTTTCAGTGCTTCTGCTGTTTCTTGTTTCACCTCTTCTACATTGGCAAAACATTTCTCTTTGAGGACATTTTTCATCCAGAGAAACAAAACAAAGTCACTCAGGGTGAGATCAGGTGAATAGGGAAGGTGGGGCACAGGGGTCATCCCATTTTTGGTCAAAAACTGAATACTCTGCACAATGTGGACAGATGTGCTCATAAATCACCCATCATCAAATGGGCAAAAGCATTGAAAGAATCTCAAAAAAAAATTGAAAATTCACTAGAACACTTACCTGGTGGGGAAAGCCTGTACTGCAAGGGGCCTGCCCTCCAAAAATTAATTCGTTTTTTTGGGAGGGGAGATATATATATATATATATCCCTCAAAAAAAAATACACACATATATATACACACGTATGTGTGTGTGGGTGGGGGTGGGGGTGTGTGTGTGTGTGTGTGTATATATATATATAGAGAGAGAGATCTCCAAGAGAATATAAAACATGTGTTCACACAAAATGTGTATACAAATGTTAAGAGTACTATTATTCATAATACCCAATGGACAGCCCAGCATCTATCAACTGATGAATGAATAAACAAAATGTGATCTATCCATAAAATAGAGTATTATTTAGCCATAAAAAGAAATAAAGTACTGATTGATACCTGCTATAATATGGGTGAACGCTGAAAACAACATGCTAAGTGAAATAAGCCAGACACAAAGGCCACATATTATATAATTCAATTTATATAAAATGCCCACAATATGCAAACCCAAAGAGTCAAAAAGTAAATTAATGATTTCTAGTACCTGGGATAGAGAGGTTAGGGAATGACTGCTAATGAGCACAGGGCTTCTTTTGGGAGTGAGAAAAACGTTCTGGAATTAGATAGTGGTATATCTCAATTTAAAAAATAAATAACTAAATATAAATAAATAAGTAAATAACCTCCTCTAATCTCTTATTACAAAACTCCTAAATTCTACCCATCTATTTAAGACTACTTCTACTGGTTTGTATTGAGTGAAACTACTGTCTTCAAAGAGAGAACTTCTTTGAAGACAGATTCATTAACTTTCTCCTGGACTATTTCATAGCTTCCTAATGGATACTCTTACCTCTTGCCCTGACCTCCCTCCCCTTTCTATCCTCCTCTCATCTCCACTATCATGATTATTTTATACTCCAGCAAAAACAATCTAGAAATTTACGAGTATTACAGTATAACTTATACAGTTTTACATATTTAATACCAATATTAAAGTATTAAAGAGTGTTTTCCTATAAGAAGTGCACAAGACAAACCACTGAGGCATGAAAAGAAAACATATCTCTTCATATTTGTTAGTTGGTCTCTTTAAATTTTTTTTTTTTTTTTTTTTTGAGTTGGAGTCTCACTCTGTCGCCCAGACTGGAGTGCAGTGGCCGCTCCCGGCCACCACAGCCTCGACTTACTGGGCTCCAGCGATCCTTCCGCCTCAGCCTTCCAATGTAGCCGGAATTACAGGCGCGCGCTACCACGTCCGGCTAATTTTTTTATTTTATTGTAGAGATGAGGTCTTGCCTGCCCAGGTGGGTCTCGAACCCGCGGGCTCGGGCAATCCACTCACCTCAGCCTCCCAAAGGCGCGGGATTACAGGCTGAGCCATCAAGCCCGGCTTCTTTAAATTTTTTTAGTTACTCCTTTTAAAATTTTGTTTTTGGCATCTCTTATGTAGATAAGACATTAGTATAATGTTACTTGTTATAATGTATGAATAAATATATATTTATTGGAGTACATCTTCAGTTTTTTGGATTAGACTGCATATCAAAGACAATTTATAGTACACCTGCCCAAAAAGATCAAAATTGAAGTATCTACTATTCACAATAGCAAAAACATGGAACCAACCCAGATGTCCATCAAAAGTGGGCTGAATAAAGAAAATGCGGCACATATACATGATGGAAAATTATGCTGCCATGAAGAAGAACAAAATCATGGCTTTTGCAGAAACTTGCATGCAGCTGGAGACCATCATACTAAGTAAACTCACAGAAACAAAGAAGTGGATACCACATGTTCTCACTTATAGCAGGCCCTGAACACAAGTCAAACTAGCACAAGGGTGGGATTGGCAGATGATGGACACTGCTAGGGAAGGGAGAGGGGAACGTGACAACACGCTGGATACCTGGTCCACTATCAGGGGGAAAGAGGGTCAGCTAGAAGCCCAAGCTTCACCTGAATGCAATCTACTTAAGTATAGTTAATCCCTACTTGTAATTCACAACTCTAAAATTTAAAATTTTTTTAAAAATTGAAGTTTCTTAGCATGATATACAAGATCTTTAGCTACCGCCTGCCTCTTCATGAGCTGCCATACCAGTTTTGCTCTTTATATTCCTACAGAGCTAAATTCCTTGTAGAGTTTCTTGTATACCTCAGGCTGATTCACACTTTTATGCCTTTGCTCTTGCACTCCCATTGCTTTGGAATACCCTTTGAACCCTTCAAACTCAACATTCAAAACTGTTCAGGCATTAATCAGTTTCTCGGCCAAGAATCCCTCAGATCTCCCCTTTGCCTCTAAGCTAGATGCTTCTTTTCTGGGTCCAGTAGCATTCTGCATTGCACCCTTCTATCTATTCACCACATCGTATTCCTCCATCAAACTGGAAATTCTTCCAGGGAAGGGACTGTATTGTACTCATCTTTATAAACTTAGTGCCTAGGAATTTATAACCAGATTCCTAGTAAGTTCTCAAAAAAAGGGGGGGGTCTGTAACAAATACTTTTCCTCTGTACTTAAAATACTTATTAACTGTGCAATCTCCTTCCCAGAAGTAAAGAAACATCAGTAAAAGGTTTTCATAGTCAATTGTTAAGTCTAGGCCTATCTTAGCTTCAATGACTCTCCTTGTTTTAGGTTTCCAGGGCCAGTTGAGTCCACGCATCCCACACAAACCATGCACACATAACTCTTCAGATGTACATACACTTTCTTTAGATATATTAACATGTTTGTTAAGATTTTAGTCAATCTTGTTGGTCTCAAAGGTATTGCGTTTCCTTAAGGTGCTTTAGCATACCTCTGCTCTGATTGCGTTAATTTTAAATTTATTATTTTGTTCTTCTTACTTCTCCAAGGAAAATCAAATGTAATTTTCAAAGAGTAATTCTCTTATTGCTAATTTATTAATTTATTCAGTTAACAAATATTTTATACATCTACTACTTGATAGGAATATCTAGCATAACTAAAAAAGGCAAGATGGGCCCTGCTCTCAAGAAGCTGACAACATATTGTAGGGATTTCCAGACTCTTGGGGTCACTTTTGTCTCCAAATGATAATCTTCAGGTTCAAAATGCTATTTTTCAAGTTACTTAACAGCAAAATTAAACAGAAAAACAGTGATTCAATAGCCCACACGGAAAACATAAAGTATCTTTTATAAAACAAATTATAATCAGTGCTTTCTAACAGTGGAGATTCAGCACTGAACTCAAAAACAGAAATAAAAAAGAAGCCAAGCCAGGCACGGTGGCTCATGCCTGTAATCCTAGCACTTTGGGAGGCCGAGGTGGGTGGACTGCTTGAGCCCAGGAGTTTGAAACCAGCCTTGGCAACTTAGTGAAATCTTATCTCTCCAAAAAAAAAAAATTTAAAAATTAGCTGGGCATGGTAATGCATGCCTATAGTCCCAACTACTCAGGATGCTGAGGTGGAAGGATCGCCTGGACCCAGGTCGACACTGCTGTGAGCCATGATCATCGTGATCATGCCACTGCACTCTAGCCTGAGTGACAGAGTCCTCAACTCAAAAAAATAAAATAAAAAGAAGCCCACTATGTGTAAGTCAATCGGTGCCTAGGGCTCTATCAGAGATGAAGCAAACTACTAAATGGTAAACAAGAATGGAGAATAACTGGAACTGCCTTATTTTGGTCAGTTTTTTCAGGAATAATTCATATACTCTATAAGCTAAATAACAACCACAAACAATCAAGAATGTATTTTTAGCCAGGTTCAGTGGCTCAGCCTGTAATCCCACGCTTTGGGAGGCTGAGGTAAGTAAATTACCTGAGCCCACGGGTTCGAGACCCACCTGGGCAACTTGGCAAGACCTCATCTCTACAATAAATCAAAAAAATTAGCCGAGCGTGGTAGCGCGTGCCTGCAGTCCCGGCTACTCGGAAGGCTGAGGAGGAAGGATCGCCAGAGCCCAGTAGGTCGAGGCTGCAGTGGCCGGGAGCGTGCCACTGCACTCCAGTCTGAGCGACAGAGTGAGACTCCAACTCAAAAAAAAAAAAAGAATGTATTTTATCTGAAAAAGAATTAAGAGCTCAGGCAAAAGTTGAATAAACTCTAAGTAGATAAATACTAACTCAAACTACCACCAATAGGTTTTCGCTATTATTTTGTTGATTTTTCTGGTAGGTTATTTTCCACCTTATTAAAAAAAGTATACAAATACACTGGAAAAAGAGCTGGAAAACACACAAAAGTATAAAGGGATAATAATTTCACTACTCAAAATATATATTTAACAGTTACATATCTTGTTTCAGACTGTTTTCTATTTGTAAATGTTTTTCTCCTCACAAAATTGGTACCATAGTGAATATGCAGTTGTGTATCTTGCTTTTATTGTTTACTATTAGGAGTACTTTCCCATATACTCTTTTTTTTTTTTTTTTAATTTAAAAAAATTAGCCAGGTGCAGTGGTTCACACCTGGAATCCCAGCACTTTGGGAGGCAGAGGTAAAAGGATTGCTTGAGCCCACAGGTTTGAGACCAGCCAGGGCAACAAGATGAGACCTTGTCTCTACAATAAAACAAAAAACTAGCTGGGTATGGTGGCATACACCTGTATTTCCAGCTACTTGGAAGGCTGAGGCAGATGGATCACCTGGGCAACAGAGTGAGATTCTGATTCAAAAAAAGAAAAAGAAAAAAAAAAAGTTTTTCTTGAGAGACAAGTTCTCACTATTTTGCCCAGGCTGGACTTGAACTCCTGGGCTCAAGAGACTCTCTCACCTCAGCTTCCTGAATGGTTAAGGCTACAGGCATGTGCCCCCACACAAAGCCTTTCCTTTTAAATATCAATTTTAAGATTGAATAATATTCTACCGTGTGGATATGCATAAATTTCACCACCCTCCTGATGTGGAGCAGGTTTTAGCAATGTTTTGCAACACAATAAATGAGTGTTGATGAGTGCTCTCATTCATAACTATCTAAATGTATCTTTGAGATAAATTTTTAGAAGGGAAATTAAGTTATAGGATATAAACTTTTTTAGGGCTCTTGATATTTATGCCCAAAAGTTCTCTGTTCAAACTCCACAGCATTATATGAGAGCAACCGCATCACCCCTTGGCAGTGCCGGATAGCTTTACCTTAATCTTCAATATGACAGATTAAAAAGGATTTCTCATTTGAATCTGCAGTTCTTTGGTTGGTAATGAGAACAAACATTTCAAATATTTTCATTTTAATTTCTTATTTATGGTACTTTCTGTTTAAGCCCTTTATTCGTTTTTTTCTACTAGGATATATTTTTTTTAAAAAAACCTGACATGAAAGAGCTCCAATTAAATCAAAATATATAACAAATATGTCTGTGATATGTTACTTGCACGTTCCCTCAGTTTGAACATAAATGGTTCTTGATCTTCTACTTCCATGGTTAAAGCTCCAAACTTTTCTAAATTGAAACTGATACAACCTAATCCCCACCAGAACCACTTCTAACAACAGCAACTTTGCCTTTTTATACTCAAACTGCTCACCTGGGTGCTGTTTTTAAGCACTAAGCTTAAGGGATACTAAAAACCTACTCAATGAACCCACAATGCTACATTTAACAAAGTGCTAGACTGGAAAATATAGAAAGATTTGAAATTGCTACTTCATCCCCTGTGCTTTGAAACCCTTAAATAACAAGGTGTTTATCATGGTTCTGGGTAAAAAAAAAAAAGTATGGTCTTCCACAAGATCAACTATGGATGGAAGGCAGAGTACCGTAAGAGCAAGAGCATGAGCTCTAGCTTGGACAAGCCTGGGTTTAGAATCGTGGCTCTGTCATGTTCTTGTGTGATCTTGGTCAAGTCATTTTGCCTCACTAGGCCTCAATTTCCTTATCCATAAAATGGGAATAAAACTATCTGTTTTAGGGTTATCATGCAGATTAAATAAAGTATATGATGTTTACAATCAGGAGTCTGGTGTAGTAGATGCACTTCAAATAATGCAATTTATGCCAGGCGGGGCGGTTCATGACTGTAATTCCAGCTACTTGGGAGGCTGAGGTGGGAGGATTGCTTGAGGCCAAGAGTCTGAGACTAGCTGGGGCAACATAGCAAGACCATGTCTCTAAAAAAATTTTTTTAATTAGCCAGGTTGGTCGGACATGGCAACTCACGCCTGTAATCCCAGCACTTTGGGAGCCCAAGGCAGGAGGACTGCTTGAGCTGAGGACTCTAAGACCAGCTGAGGCAACATAGCAAGACCTCATTTCTATAAAAAAACAAAAACAAAAAAATGAGCCAGGTTTGGTGACACACATCTGTAGTATCAGCTACTTGGGAGGTTGAGGTGTGAGGACTGCCTGAGCAAAGGAGGTCAAGGCTGCAGTGAACCATGATCATACCACTGCACTCCAGCCTGGGTGACAGAGTGAGATCCTGACTTAAAATACATACATAAATAAATAAGCAAGCCAAATAAATTAGCCAGGTGTGGTGGCTCATGCCTGTAGTCCCAGCTACTGGGGAGGTGGAGATGGGAGAATCACATAAAATGTTGACCTGAAATAGTCAGTTGTCTCAGTAAAGCATCATCTGGGGTAAAATACATTTGGTGCAGCTTTCTGTCAAGTGCAGTTTCACTGCTATAATTATGCAATCACCAACTATCATTGCAAGACAACAAAAAATCCTAAAAATTAATGTTACTGAAATTGTTAAATACAGTAATTACTCAGGTCTCAAGATCATGACAATCAATTCCTTTAGGAAAGCAAGAGAAATCTTTGTAATTATAGGACCAAAAGGCTGATTAGTTATCTCAGACAGTGGTCTCTATAGCAGAAGGCTTTCGGGCACTGAGCAGAATGGCAACATACTCAGAAGTCTTTCTCAAATTTCTATTTTCTCCCACTCCATACTCTGAAAGGAACAATGTCAACAAAAGAACTAGAAAAAAATGAATAACAGAAAGAAAGGGTATTCTCCTTTGAAATTTAGCCTCTTGGCAATGATTCCTGGCAAGAGGCTTTACCCTGGTGAAATCATCTCTAGGAGGAAAGCTTACTCTATGATATCTATCACTACACCTTTTCAATGGAAAAAGCAAGGAACACATTCTCCCCCTAAGTGAAGATTCCTGTAGGAAAGGAGGACTGCTTGAGCTGAGGAAAGAAAGCAAAGTATCATTTACTAAGCACCTATGTTTAGAGTGCTATACTACGTGCTTTAATTGTATTATCCCTCATATTGAACTATGAGGTAGATTTTATCCTTACGCAAAGATATTAGGAATTTGCCCAGTGTTTTATAGTCATTAAGTAGAAACATTCAGCTCCAGGATCCAGATCGGTCCAACTCTGAAACCTTTTTCTTTTCTACACACCTTTATCAAGTCTCAAAATTATTCTTTCTCTCTTATGAGAAAGAGTCCAATTCAAATTTCGGTTCCAAAACAAAATAAGGAAATAAACCCCACAAATTAAGTATCCAATAAAAGGACGACAGTTTCTGTCAATTAGAAGATTCTTTTCTGCCTTCTGAGAGTCCTTAAAATGAACTGAAAAACTCACACAAAGTGCCTTTTTAAAATCTGAAATCTATAAAGAAAACAGTACCTGTTGACAACCACAGAGCACTGAAGCAAAAGCAAGAATAAAGCAGGTACAGGCTTCTCAACCACATCATGGATGTCTGCCAACAACATCCTGATAAAATCCAGGAAGCAGGACTTGGCTTGACTCCCAGCATATTCTCCATGGCCTTCCAAACAGACGGAACCAGTATGCTAGAAAGACAAAAAGAGAAGAAATTATATTCCAAGCAATTAATAATAGATTCCTGGAAATGTGGAATGGTACAGAATGTGACAGATTAGGGAGAAGAAAAATTTCAAGTTTACCTTTAACTGCTCATCCCTGCCCGCAAATTTTAAGTCTGAACTTTGACATAGCCTATAGCAAGAGATATGAAATAAATCCACTGAAAACACTTTATATTCCATTCTTTTCTAATCTAACAGTTAATCATCGATGTAATAGAACAGAAAGAGCACCAGCCTAAAAACAAGAAGACCTGCATTTCAGTTACAGTTCTGCTACTAATAGCTTTGTGACTTTACCCAAACATACTTTCCTAGCTATGAAAAGAAGCTGGACCCTCAGAGGAAAACTAACCTGAGGGTTATATCTGGCCCAGTGTTTTAAAAAATTTTAATGCACTGTCTTTAAGAAGAGCATGTATTCTCCAGTTTGGTACTGTCCCCACCTACCTGTATTATCGTAAAAGTCTTTCAATTTCATTCACCTCAACGTTAACCGTGATCCTTGCATTCAACAAGTATTTACATCAGGCACTGTACTGGCTACACTAGAATATTGAGGCTGGATGATTTAGGTTCTTCCAGCAGAAAAACTGGTACTCCATAAGTTTCTTCCCTCTTATACAACATGGCTATACTGTATACAATATTATATAAATCTTGGCAACATCGTGAGGGTTGATTTAGTTCCAAAGAACCAATTCAAAAATCTTCTGTCCAAAATATGCACCTGTTATCCACATCTGGCAAATGACACAGGCTGACAACACATAAACCCTACCTACAGCCAGCATCCAGAGAGATCAGCATTGCCTGTGTTGAATATCAATACTGACCAGGAAACAGAAACAGATATACACACAGCTGCAAAACTGAGGTACAGCCCACCCAAGAAAAGCCTTAAGCACTGAGCCATAAGCATCTGAAGGACTTCATCTTTCTCATTCACTTCCATCCATTCCTATTTCTAGTTGTTTTGTATGTTTTGTAGTTGTATTTGAGAGAGCAGGGGACAGAAAGGAGGTATGTGAATCAGAGCCATGATCAAGAGATTATGAAATGGAGCCTAAGTTAGAAAGTATATCCAGCAACTTCTCTAGCTTCCCTAGATGGAATGGGTGAGTGTGTGAGTGAGTGTGTGAGAGAGAGAGTGTGTGTGTGTGTGTGTGTGTGTGTGTGTGTGTGTGTGTGTGATTGATGAATCTTACCCAACACATTGCTGCCTACCTCAAAAGGATTTAAAACTCAAGGTGACTCAACACCTGTCATCAATAGCCTGACAAGTGGGTGAGAGAAGCAGAAAAGAAATGAATAGGTTTTGAAAACAGGAGTATTAAACACCACTGGACTAGAAAGCTAATTAGTAGTGTAAAATCTTACAAACCCTGCATAAGAGACAGGCATTTGATTTGAACTCCCAGTCATTCCTTAGAAACCTACAATTGCCTAAGGGCACAATCACTGCTTGGGTCCAGTTAAAGACTCCCTAACCCAAGGCAAGAACAAGCACACATCATCCAGATCAAACAGTTTGTTATCAAATCAAAGGGTAACAATGCAGGGAGAGAACACACACCCCCACAATACTTGACAAATGAAAATCTAGAAAAGCTCGCAATAGTTCTGGCATTTAGGGCGTTACAAGTACACCCAAAATAAAAGCACTCTCTGTTGCAGCAGCTGTTCAGACAGAGCAGGGGGTAATGTTTACTTAATACTTCAGGTTGATGGGGGATGTATCATAGTTCAGTCTGTCAGCCACATACGTGGAACTCCATTTATGTACACAGTGATAAGATATGTTTGAACCAGGGAGCACGTCTGAAACAGCCTATTCGGCTGGTATGAGTAATCAAGAATAAAGCACTTTTTAAAAAGTCTGATATTTGGGAAAGTTACAGAACAGACTGCCATGAATAGCTTTGCTTATATTTGCAGACATTGTTTTCCAAATAGCTGAAAAAATGAACAGATTGTTCTGGGAGATCGTCTTTCCAATTTGTTCCCAGTTTTCAGTCTGTTAATCACAAAGAAAGCACAAGGCGAGTCAGCTAATGCTCTTCACTAGCTGCAACTACTGTCGGTTGGGCACAATCACCGTGAGATGACAGAAGGCAAAGCTTTCCTGGAATTCCGCCCGAGGTTTCATATTTTGTCTCCCTTCATTTCACCTTTGTGCTCACTGCACTCACTGCAGCCACCGCAGGACCCTCTACGAGGTTGGATTCACACCATAATTTACACATCGTGCCCAACCCCGCCCCTCCTTATTCTGCATCAACTTTCTATCTCGGTAGGGAGACCAAACACCACAGAGAGCAGCGAAGGGCGGGGCTGCAGAGGTCGAGGGTAGAAGGAGGGCAGGGCCCCGAACCCGATCTGTCTGTCTGACTTTCAGGGGATGGAGGGAGCTGCATGACTACCAGGCCCAGGCCGGAAAGAAGAGGAGTTCAGCCTGGGACTCGAGCGAGCTGCGCACCTGCAAGGCCAGAAGCAGCTGGCTGCCCGGCCGGCCCAGGGGTGCCACCTCCGGGTCCCGACACCCGGCCAGCGCACTCCCAGTCATCGCCCGTCCCACTTGTCCCTCCCCTGAGCTCATGGTCTTCGGCCTGGTAGCCAGCCGCCCCAGGCCACCTACCGGGGCTCAGGGCCACACAGCGGGGCCCCGACTCTCGGTGGCCTCCGCCTCCTCCTGGTCCATGGGCTCAGGGACCCCCAACCTTCGCTCCTCTCACCCGGAGGAGGAGGAAGAGGAAGAAGGCAGTGCCGGCTCCCCACCCGGACAGCTACCTCTATCCTCAGCCTCCCTGGACAGCGACGGCGGCCGGAAACACCGCCTCCTCCCGCCTCCCCGGGATCAACCGGAAACACAC
The DNA here is from genome assembly GCF_000164805.1 of Carlito syrichta. Lineage (NCBI taxonomy): Eukaryota > Metazoa > Chordata > Mammalia > Primates > Tarsiidae > Carlito > Carlito syrichta. The sequence continues at coordinate 484,507 of NW_007255948.1, read as the reverse complement.
TCTTCTTGCTAACCAAGCCCTCCGCCCCTCCCCCCGGAAGCGCAATTCCAGCCGGAGCCCGAGGGAGGGAGGGAGGGACGGCGCCGGGAGGCGTAGAACTACGCACAAGCGATGGGATCTGGGGCCCCAACCTCTCGACTCCTGCTCTCGAGAGGCAGTCTGTACCTCGCCTCCTTTGCACGAGTCCCAGGCCGCAGGCCCCAGACTCTGGCACTACCCACAAGCAAGATGGCGACAACGGCGGCAGCACCTACGGCTTAGCGCCCCGACATGCCATTGGCCAGGGCCCGGAGTGACGCGGCCTCGGATTGGCCGAGAGTGGTGCGGGGGTGGGGGTGGAGCTGCAGCAGCCTGGAGCCCGGAGTGGGCAACGCGGCGTGAGCAGCGGCCCCAGGCTCCGGGAGCATCGCGCTCAGAGAAGACTTCGCCGCTCGGGGCCGCAGCCTGGTGAGCTCAGCCCCCTTCAGGCCCTTCCCTGCATCCCAGCCAGGGCCTCTCCGAGCCGTCGCTGATCGATGCCAACACACCCCGGGGACCCTATCGCGACTCCACCGCGCCATATCGCGACATCATCGTGCCCTGTCGAGACTCCATTTTGTCACAGCCCTTTTCAATATATCTTTTTTTTTTTATTTGCCCTGTCATCTTTGGGGGCTGTCTCCCATGTCGTGATTTTGCCGTGATCTCTCCGTGACATCACCGCGCCATCGTGAAGTGTGATCTCATCGCTGCCCTGTCGTGACTAAATCAATGTCGTGTTGTGACCTGGCTGCGGCGGGACAGGTGGTGACCGCCAGGAACCCTCTTCCCCTTCTCATCTCCCCATCTCAGCAGCCCCGCTTCGATTATCCGGCTTTTGGATTCTCCGTTGTCCTGGGAACTATCCCGGACCCCTTCTTGCTTCTCCAACCCCTGCCGGCATCCACAGGCTGGTAGCGGGACGTGGGGGTGAGGAGAGGGAGCTCAAGGGGTTAATTCTGCTGCTGCTGCTGCTGCTGCTGCTGCTGCCGCTGCCGCTGCTGCTGCCGCTGCCGCTGCCGCCGCCGCCGCCGCCGCTGCTGCAGCCTCTGCCCGAGGGAGGGAAAGGAGAGGAGGCAAGGAGCCTGCGGGGGCGACTGAGAGTCCTGGCTGGAGGGTGGGTCCCCAGAGGGGCCTCCAAGCTTTCCCTGATGAGCACCTTGTATTCTTATCTCCTGCTGAAGCTTATCTCCTGCCTCTGAAGAAGGGAGGGGAAAGAAAGCCTAGGATGTCCTTTTCCCCCCATATCAGCCTGAGTCCGGATAATCGAACTTCACCCATGTATGTCTCCATTCCTCCCTGTCTGTCCTCACCACTCACTCCTTCTGTGCCTCCATAGAGGGAGATAAAAGCTGGCCTCAGGTGCCAGGGGTATGGCTGAGCAGTGGGGCCAGCCCCCTCCCTTCCCTAGTAGATTGGTGAGGAGAGCTGTCCAGCTGAGCAGCAGAATGCATGGTCCTTCTTTCCCGCTTTCTGGAGGTGACCTTGGACCAGGGTCTCTTCATCCCTAAGGATTTGCAGGTCCAGCCCCCTAGAGAAGCTCTCCCAGGGGAGGTCAGTCCTGAGGAGCCCACCCCTTCATCTCCTCCCCTCCCTCTGTGCTAATCCCTCCCTCCTTCCATCCTCCCCCCACCCCCACCCCACCCCCGCCCCTCCTCTGCAGAGGGATGCTCAGTCCCTCTTGTGTTCACAGTTGGGCAAGGCGGGCATCATGGCCTCGGATTGCGAGCCAGCTCTGAACCAGGCAGAGAGCCGAAACCCCACCCTGGAGCGCTACCTGGGAGCCCTCCGTGAGGCCAAGAATGACAGCGAACAGTTTGCAGCCCTGCTGCTAGTAAGGAACTGGCTAAAAATTGGGAGGTGGGAAGGGCTGGGTGGTTGGGCCCCCAAGGAATGGGGTCACCAAGTCCCCAAGGATGTGTAGGTAGTGCTAGCAACACTGGAGGCACCAAAGGAGGCTCAAGACCCCTACCTTTGTGGTCTTTTGCTCCCCCGAGAATAGGGGGAAAGAGGAGAACAGAGTAAATGAGGCTGTAGCACCAGGGGCCATGGAGGAGGCTGCCTGGGTCTGCTTTCTGGGGCGTCCCAGAGCAGATGGGAGCTGACTCATAGGGTAACAGCAGCAGGTAGTAACTAGTACAGAGTACTTGAGGGCTGGGGCTGATTGTTCTGGGGCTGGAGAGAGTTGCAGGATTGGAAGTGGCTGGGGAGGGATCCTAGGGGATGGCCAGGGTGGTAGTAGGTAGGTTAAGTTCAGGAAGCTGGTTCAGGGATTAGCCTTGTTGGAGGAACCCAAGCTGGGGACAGCAGAGCAGGAACTGCAGT
>NW_007255948.1:470448-482144 GCF_000164805.1 Carlito syrichta | reverse complement strand
GGGGGGGGTAAAGGGAGGCGGGAGTGCAGCCGCTGCTTGTTTGCCATGGCAACAAGAAGAAGGCTCTGGAGTCAAGGGCTCACACTGCAGCAGAGGAGGTGTTTAGGTGAAATGTAAGGGGAAATGTTTTGACAGGCAGAGCGGCAAACGCAGGAGCCATTTCTCCTGAGAAGGTGGCAAAAACAGATCAGGGACTTCTCTGGAGGGAACAATTAGGGAAGGACCCTAAATCCTTGGGGGATTTTAAACACTGAGTTCTAAGCCCCTTCCAATCTAGGTTAGACATCAGGAAAAACTTCTCAACTGGCTAAGTGATGAAATGCTCAAATAAGTGGTTGAGGAGGACTAGACCTTCCTTCTGCAGGACAGTTATAGATGAGAGGGGCCCAGAGGTCACACTGTCTGTCTCCAAGGAGAGATAAGGAGCTGGATGAAATGACCCCAGAGTGAGTCCTGTTGCATAACCTAATCCCACTAGTCCTCAAAGTCCCAAGGTGCAGGGAAGGGACAATCTTTGCTACTTCTTTCTTTCATTCTGCTGAAAGCACATACCCCCTATAGGTGACCAAGGCAGTCAAAGCAGGTGACATAGATGCCAAAACTCGGCGGCGGATCTTCGACGCTGTCGGCTTCACCTTCCCCAATCGTCTCCTGACCAGCAAGGAGGCACCGGATGGCTGCCCTGACCATGTTCTCCGGGCCCTGGGTGTGGCCCTGCTTGCCTGCTTCTGCAGTGACCCTGAACTGGCCGCCCATCCTCAGGTCCTGAACAAGATTCCCATCCTTAGCACCTTCCTCACAGCCCGGGGGGACCCAGACGATGCTGCCCGTCGCTCCATGATTGATGACACCTACCAGTGCCTGACAGCTGTAGCAGGCACACCCCGAGGGCCCCGGCACCTTATTGCTGGTGGCACTGTGTCTGCCCTGTGCCAGGCATACCTGGGGCATGGCTATGGCTTTGACCAGGCCCTGGCACTCCTGGTGGGGCTGTTGGCTGCTGCCGAGACACAGTGCTGGAAGGAGGCGGAGCCCGACCTGCTGGCCGTGTTGCGGGGCCTCAGCGAGGATTTCCAGAAAGCTGAGGATGCCAGCAAGTTTGAGCTCTGCCAGCTGCTGCCCCTCTTTTTGCCCCCTACAACCGTGCCCCCTGAGTGCCTCCGGGATCTGCAGGCCGGGCTGGCACGCATTCTGGGAAGCAAGCTGAGCTCCTGGCAGCGCAACCCTGCACTGAAGCTGGCAGCCCGCCTGGCACACGCCTGCGGCTCCGACTGGATCCCGGCAGGCAGCTCCGGGAGCAAGTTCCTGGCCCTGCTGGTAAATCTGGCATGTGTGGAGGTACGGCTGGCACTGGAGGAGACAGGCACAGAGGTGAAGGAAGACGTAGTTACGGCTTGCTATGCCCTCATGGAATTGGGAATCCAGGAATGCACCCGCTGTGAGCAGTCACTGCTTAAGGAGCCGCAGAAGGTGCAGCTCGTGAGCGTCATGAAAGAGGCCATCGGGGCCGTCATCCACTACCTGCTACAGGTAAGGATGCAGTGACCCACAGAGGGAGCCCAGTGTGGGGGGAGCCAGTGCCAGAGCTGGAAGGCAACGGGAGGGGTACCATGAGGAGACAGCAAAGCTGCATGTACACACGCTGATACTGTAGCTAGCACTCCAGGGAGTAGTGTGAGGCCCAGCCTCCCTCCCTCTTCCTCCCTCCCTCCCCAAGCCTCCACACAGGCACCATACCACACACCATATGTGCACTCACATCACAGTACACACACACACACACACACACAAAACACAGTAACCTCCCACTCACACAACGCTCCCCCCGATACACACACACTACACACCACACACCTCTCATCAACACACACACAAAATCGATGCAGTCTGTTCTGCTCACCCTGTAGCATTGTTTTGCCTGCACACACACACAAACTTGTAATGGTGCAGAGAAGAGGAGCAGGGCTGCCTGGTTCTTGGATTCTGGAGAGGTCCAAATAAGTCTGTTTGACTGCCTTCCTATATCCCCTCCTCCCTCCCCGTCTGAGAGTCCAGCTATCCTGTCCTACTGGGATTCAGTCATAACTCTGGTCTCTTTAATGGCCTGCTCTAGCCACAGAGCTCACCAGTCATATATCCCACACACCATGCTAAACTCACATCTTTTTTTGTGATTTAGCCCCAAAGGGAGCATCCCCCTATTCCCACCATTGGCATTAGGGGCATTTACATGGTGGCCAGAAGCCTGCCCTTCCACCCCAGGTCAGGGCTGCTGTAAAGGATGTGTGACCTAGCTTTAGACCTATGAGTTTCCTTCTAGCCTTGAACTGCTTTAGAGGTAATGAGATGTGGGATGTGACTTGATCCTCAGTAAGTGCGGGGATATGTCTTCTGAAATCCAGTTCTTTCAGCAGACATGCACTAGAGGCCTGACCTGCTCTGTGCCAGGCCCTTGTTGGGTGTGTCCCTAGGTGCTGGGTACATGGGTAGAATAAGGCTTGGTGCCTGCCTTTGAAGGGTTCACAGGCCAGAATTTCCTTTAGTTGTGTTATTTCTAGTTGTGTATAGCTTGTTGGCTAGCAGGCTGGCCAGTCGGGGAGGGTCTCTAGGCCTGCTCCATCTCAAGGGAGTCCTGTGGCAACAGGTGGGGTCGGAGAAGCAGAAGGAGCCCTTTGTGTTTGCCTCGGTACGGATCCTGGGTGCCTGGCTGGCCGAGGAGACCTCATCCTTGCGTAAGGAGGTGTGCCAGCTGCTGCCTTTCCTCGTCCGCTATGCCAAGACCCTCTACGAGGAGGCTGAGGAGGCCAATGACCTTTCCCAGCAGGTGGCCACCCTGGCCATCTCCCCCACTACCCCAGCGCCCACCTGGCCAGGAGACGCTCTCCGGTGAGTTTGTAGTTAAAGTCTGTCTAGCCAGACCATTCTAAAGAAAAGTGTAACACAGGGTCAACCCTTCCCCACAAACTGAACTGTGCCAGGCTTCATGATTGGATCATGAGATTTCCCTTAGAGTTAATTTTGTTTATTTTGGGGGTTTGTTCCCATAGGACTCCTTGGCTGCAAAGTGTCATTGGCCAAACTCAGATTTCTCAATTAAAAGATAACTTAATGCTAATCGATTACCTACTACAAGTCAGGTATTTTACTATACCCTTTACCAAAACAGTCTCATTTGGTCCACGTGGCAGATCTGATCTAAGTCTCATCCACATTTTAAAGAGGAGGAAACAGGCTCATAGAAGGTAAAGTGACTTGCCCACAGTTACACTATATGGCAGAGCCCAAGTTTGGTCCTAAGCCTGTGTGACTCCAAAGCTTGAGCTCCTTCTGTGTTTTCTGCGAGGGTGTGTTTTTCTCCCCTACTTCCATTGCTTTTAGGCAGGGTGCCCTCAAAAGGAAATCTAGGTGTTTTCATCTCTCCCAACCTGTCACGCGTCTGTCCCTTCCACACCCCCAGGCTCCTTCTGCCCGGCTGGTGCCACCTGACCGTCGAAGATGGGCCTCGGGAGATCTTGATTAAGGAGGGGGCCCCCTCACTCTTGTGCAAGTATTTCCTGCAGCAGTGGGAACTCACATCCCCTGGCCATGACACCTCAGTGCTGCCTGATAGCGTGGAGATCGGCCTGCAGACCTGCTGCCACATCTTCCTCAACCTCGTGGTCACCGCACCAGGGCTGATCAAGTGAGGGGGCTTGGGAGAGGCCGGGGAGGAGGTTGGAGGAGGCAAATTGCCCCATTGCTTCAGCCATCAGTTTCCTACTCTGCCCCCTTGTGCCTGTGGGTTTCTGTTAGTGTTAGAACAAAAGGGTCTCAGAGTAGCCTGAGCCAGTCCTACACAAGATTTGGCATGTCTGAAACCCCCAAGTACTATCTCAGCATGTCTACCTGCTCCAGCCATAACCCAGTCTCTGCTCCCCAGATGCCATGTCTGGGGCCCAAAGTTAGCTTTTCACCCTGCTGCCTAATTTCCTGCCAAGCCCTGGCCCAGTGAACCCAGGAACCTTGGATCCCAGGTTTTCCAAAGGGCTTGATCTGGCCCTACTAGCCCTCTACCTGCTTCCATCCTTCACTCCCTTTCTTCCCCAGGCGCGACGCCTGCTTCACGTCTCTTATGAACACCCTGATGACGTCACTGCCCGCACTAGTGCAACAACAGGGAAGGCTGCTTCTGGCTGCCAATGTGGCCACCCTGGGCCTCCTCATGGCCCGGCTCCTTAGCACCTCTCCAGGTAAGCCCTGGGACCCAGTCCTAATGGGTAAGGGCAGAAGACCAGGGTGGACCTGCTGTGTTCTGGGCAAAAGTCACCATTGTCAGAAAATGGTTTTGCAGAATTTTCTAATCCAGAGGAAATCTTTGCAGTGTATCTCCATCCCCCACCCCCACCCTTCTTCCCAAAATGATAACATTCTCTTTCTCCTGAAGATTTTTAAGGCAAGTTCTGGTGGGTGTTAAGTACAGGCATGCTCAGAGGCACAGGCATAGACACCTGGAATTCCAAGCAGCCTGAGGAATCTGAATCTAGTGTTTTCAAGGTGGAGCCGCCCCCACCCAGGCCTTGAGTCAGAAATCTGCCTTTCCTCCATTGATGTTTTCCTCTGCTCAGTACCTCACCCCCCACAGTGAAAGGCTTCAGCACTTGGTGCCCCTGTGTGCACACCTTCTCCCCCACCCTGCCTCACTCTGGCTGTTTGCAGGGGGAGGGGCATACACTCCAGCCCCTGGCAGCCCTCTGTGTCTCCCACTTCGGCCGTGGGTGTCTGCTTGGGTCCCTCTGTCCCTGCCTGTTCCCTGTGCCCCATCTGTCAGGTTGGAGGAGCTGAGCAGATGCCTGGGAACAGGGCGTAACGTGCCCATACCCTCAGCTGCCTCTGTGTTCCCTGTGTGGGAATCCCAGCAGGGTACCCCGCAGTGGGAAGGGGAGCATGTCCCTGTGGACCAAGAGCCCACTCTGCACACTCCTGGCTGCATCTCCACAGCCCCTAATGTCATGGTCCCAGTGCTGGCTCACCCACAAATGCCACTAGGTTAGACTAACAGCCTCCTGAACTCCGGCATGGCAGGTAAGCAGAAGCTGGGGTCACTTGCTCATGGTACCCTCTGGCGCCCTCTTCTGGCCCAAGAAACTGATGCGCCCTCCATAGCCTGTGGTCACTACTGTGAAAACCCTGCGTGAACCCTGAGTGAAAACTCACTCTCCCATCTGACCATGTGGCTCACTCCTACCTCCTGTGCCTGTAGAAGTCTTGGCGGTTGGGTGTATCAAGATGATTACATTTAATTTTCACAACAGATTTCTAAGATTGGCACCCATTTTACAAATAAAAAAACAGACCCAGAAAGGTTAATTACCCAAGGTCACACAGTAAGTGTCAAAGGTTGAGTTTGAACCAGGCAGTCTGATCCTGGTTATGCTGTAGCTCCCTGAGTGTGTCCATGCAGAAGGGGAAAGGAAGGGCCTGGCGCAGCAAGTGGCCCATCTGGTTCATGCTCCACTCCCTCCATGCCTTGCAGCTCTTCAGGGAACACCAGCCTCCCGAGGGTTCTTCGCAGCCGCCATCCTCTTCCTATCGCAGTCCCACGTGGCACGGGCCACACCGGGCTCAGACCAGGCAGTGCTGGCCCTGTCCCCTGACTACGAGGGCATCTGGGCCGACCTGCAGGAGCTCTGGTTCCTGGGCATGCAGGCCTTCACAGGCTGCGTGCCGCTGCTGCCCTGGCTGGCTCCTGCCGCCCTGCGCTCCCGCTGGCCACAGGAGCTGCTCCAGCTGCTAGGCAGTGTCAGCCCCACCTCCGTCAAGCCCGAGATGGTGGCTGCCTATCAGGGTGTCCTGGTGGAGTTGGCGCGAGCCAACCGGCTGTGCCGAGAGGCCATGAGGCTCCAAGCGGGTGAGGAGACGGCCAGCCACTACCGCATGGCCGCCTTGGAGCAGTGCCTGTCAGAGCCCTGAGGAGTGTCCACCGGGGACAGACCCGGGGACGGGCAGCGAGGGAAAGAGGGAGGAGGCGTCTTCCCTGAAACCCCCAAACTGGACCCCCCCTCCCCAGACTTCCTTCCCCAAACATCCCAGCTTTCTGGCTTTTCCGAGGGCAAGGGCATGGTGCCCACCCCTCAAGTGTAAGGGACTGCGTTCCGCCCCCCAGGCCCCCACAGGGGCAGGGATCGGCTTGGAAGTCAACGTGGTTTTCCCCGCCAGGACGGGGAAGGTTGGAGCAGCCCCCAGGGAGGGGGGCACTAGGTGTCATTGTGCCCGATGTCTGGCTCCCCATAGGAGGGAGGCCCCGGGGTAGGTCAGGGCTGGCAGGAGCTGACTGCCTTAGCCCATGTGCCCTGCCGGCCAGGGCGTGGGCTCCCCTAGGTTGTGGTGCCCCCTCTGGCCTCCCAGGTCCATGTCCTTTTAATTGGCCCTTTGGCTCTTGCCCTTGGCCCCCTTGGGCAGAGAGCAGGCTCAGGCCATTGACATTGCAGTTCTTCCTATCAACTTCAGTGACCCAGGGTCTAACTGCCCCCATCCTTCCAGGGCAGCCTGGGACAGACAGGCCTCGTGAGGGGTGGGAAACTTCCCTCCACCTGAGCTTCCTTGAGGGGACCCAGGAATCCTTGGGCCCAAGTCTCTAAGCCTTTGTGTCGTGTTGCAGCAGAGTGACAATGGGGGTTGGAGGGTTATTTATTTTGCCTGTCCTTATCCCTGCTTGGACACCTGAACATCTGATCCCTGTCCCCCTGGTGCCATCTGGCCTGGCTGGAGCCAGAAACAGGAGGGACACTTCCCCAGAATCCGCATGTTTCCCCAGTGATTGCACCCCACCGCCACCGTGGTGCCTGGCTTTAACTCCCAGCCCCGCTGTGACTTCTCTCTGCAGAGAGACGCGACTGGCGGCTCCAGCAGAGACTACCTTTCTTATGATCCCGGGGTACCCCCTTACGCCTGACCCTTGGCTTCCCTCCCCCCTTCCCTCCCCCAGTGCATTCTGTGATCGCCAAGTTCAAAGCTGTGCACATGTGGACACTCAATAAATGTTCATTGGTGACAAGATGCCTCCTGCGTGGTCTGCCCTGCACCTGCACTCCTCCTTCCAGGCTCCATCAGCTCACAGTTCCCATGTGCTGAACACATGCCCTGCTAGCACATTCCTCAACTCTTGCCTCATTCACCCCTCCCAATAATCCTATGAAGAAAGCACTCTAATCCCGATTTTACAGATGGAGAAACAGGAATGGATAGCGATTTGCTCAAGGTGTCATAGCTAGTAGGTGCCGGAGCCAGGACTCCACACAGGCCATCCAACTCCCCAGCCCATACCCTCCATTGATACAGCAGGTCGCTAAACTCAGATGTTGACGTGGCCAGGCCTGGTGGGGGTTCGGGTGCTCTTGGGTACAAATGAAGCACTGTGCCTGCCTCTCTCATCAGGTTGTTGCCAAGTGGCACTGCAACATCCTCCAGTTGTTAAGGAAGTCAGAAATCCTACCCTTGAATATTGGTAACCTTTTTTAAATTAAATAACTTCTGACCCAACAAAACACACAGGCCAAATATAGATTTCAGGTCACCGGCTGCTGACCTCTGTTCTGTGCCAAGTGAGAAGGGGAGGGCCTGAGAGCTTTGACAGGAGATGAGCCAAGTACACTGTCTCACCAGGCCTGAGCCAAAGCTAGCAGTTGGAGCCAGGCCAGCCCCAGGCCCACACCTTCCGCAGACTCCTCCACCCAGGCCCTCAAGCCTACAAACATTCACTGAGCAAGTCCTATGTGCCCACCTGTAGTGGCTATGCATAGACAGAGAGGAATGTTTATCTGCTGGATGTACAGAAAGCCATCTTCTTAGCATGGATTCTCTTGGGTAAATAGGAAAAGACAGATCCTGTACTCAAGCAGTTTAAAGTCTAGAGGAGAGACAGACAAGGCAACTTTAAGGTGTAAGCAATGGCAACGAGCATGGAGAAGATACAGGTAGGAGTTAGTTAATAGGCCTTGGTGATTCATTCAAAGTGAAGAGGATAAAAAAAAAAAAAGGGTGGGGGAAGCCGGGTGCAGTGGCTCACGCCTGTAATCCCAGTACTTTGGGAGGCTGAATCAAGAGGACTGCCTGAGCCCACAGGTTCAATTCCAACCTGGACAACATGGCGAAACCTCATCTCTACAATAAATCAAAAAATTAGCTGGGCGAGGTGGTACACGCCTGTGGTTCCAGCTACTTGGAAGGCTGAGGCAGAAGGATCGCCTGAACCTTCTGGTCGAGGCTGCGGTGGTCATGGGATTGCCACTGCACTCCATCCTGGGCAACAGAGTGAGATTCTTACTCAAAAAAAGGAAGGATGGAAAGAAAGGAAAGGAAAAGAAAGGAAAGGGTGATGGGGGGGGAGCCAAGAATAACTCCCAGTGTCCTGATCTGAACAGAGTTGATAATGGGGCCATTCACTGTCACAGGGAACGCTAGGACAGAAACAGGATTGTGGAAAACCTGTTTGGTAAATGGTGAATTTGTGCTGTTAATGGAATATCCAGAGGGTAGTTACTTTCTATGATCTGGAACTCAGAGAGAGTTCTAGGCAAATGGCAGATTAGGTTGTCAGTGAGAGTATCCTTAGTCACAGGAGTGACAGATCTTCTGGGGAAGTGAGACAAGAAGGAAAGGGCCCCAAAGCAAGTGAAAGCCACCCGTGGTCCCTGCTGTCAAGGTGCTCTCCCTCCTGCAGTGAGTGAATCAAGTCCCGCAAAGTTTCATAATACAAAGCAGATTGAGTTCTGTACTTTAATGAGGTATGGTCAGCGCCTTCTGGACTCTGGAGTGGGAGGAGGCGAAGCTAACTGGGTGGGACCAAGTTTGCTTCTGGTCTTTCAGCTGAGAGGGAGAGAACTCTGAGCTGCAGTTGTAAGATCTAACCACGAGGTGGCACCTCGGCATCTCTTTGTGCCAGATTTCCCCATCCGGCAAACTGCCCAGCTCCAGAGCAGGAGGTGGTCAAAGGCCAGGAGGAGCCGGGCTCGGTGGCTCAGCCTGTAATCCTGCGCTTTGGGAGGTTGAGGTGAGTGAATTGCCTGAGCCCACAGGTTCGAGACCCGCCTGGGCAACTTGGCGAGCCCTCATCTCCTCAATAAATCAAATATTAGCTGGTGGCCGGGAGCGGCCACTGCACTCCAGTCTGGGTGACAGTGAGAGTCCAACTAAAAAAAAAAAAAAAAAAAAAGCCAGGAGAATGAAAGTGACCATGTCAACAATAAAGAGGGCAGATCTGAGCTTTTTCTTAACATAAAGTCCAAATGTAGCCTTACTTTTTGAAAAGAAAGGGAGCCTGGGAGAAGAGCATTATGCCAAGTATGCCAAATGGGAGTCCATATATGTTAGAGTGTGAACATCTATGTGTCAATATATGTCCTATGTTCCAGTGTGTACCTGTGTTTCCAAAGAATGTCTATGTGCATGTTGTGTGCCACATGTTCCCAGGGTGTCTGTATGTGTACCCCTGTATACACCGGGGGCCTCCACATGTGAGCATGTGTCCCAGAGAGCAGGCAATCTGAAATCCCCACCTCCATTTCTCAGCAAGTGAGGAGTCCCTTGGCCCTGAAAGAGGAAGGTCCCAGAGTCTGAAACCATGGGACTCAAGTTTTGGAGAATATCACTTTCCCTAGTAGCCATAAGCAAAATCACTCTTTCATTCGATGATCTCCTCTGATTATACCTGGATTTTATGTCTAGCTACCCAGGGTCATGTTCACATAGAGCCTTCTTCAAGGATCCCTTAATATTCATCCACCCGAGCCAGGCTAGGTGGCTCAGCGTGTAATCCCGCGCCTTTGGGAGGCTGAGGTGAGTGGATTGCCTGAGCCCAAGGGTTCGAGACCCGCCGGGGCAACTTGGCAAGACCTCACCTCTACAATAAATTAAAAAATTAGCCGGGCGTGGTAGCGTGCGCCTGTAGTTCCAGCTACTTGGAAGGCTGAGGCGGAAGGATCGCCGGAGCCCAGCAGGTTGAGGCTGCAGTGGCCGGGAGCGGCCACTGCACTCCAGTCTGGGCAACAGAGTGAGACTCCAACTCAAAAAAAAAAAAAATTCATCCACCCATGCATTTCTCATTGACTACTAATTGGTGCACAGCATTCACCGACCACCTGCTGTGCACCAAGCACAGTACTAAACATATTTTCTGTTTCTCCTTTTATATTCTTGTGAAGCAGTTCAGGGGGCAGGAAAGGAAAGGTAGTCACAACTGTGAAGAGTCTGGGTTGCTGGTTAGAGAGTTTGAACTTTTTTTTCCCTGAAAATGGACCGTGGGACAACACGATCCTGTTACTCTTGTTGCTGAGTAGAGATAGAATTGGATCGGAAGAGATAGGAATGAAATCAGGAGACCAGTTAAAGAGTTGTCGAAATGGCTTAGAGTGTGGTTTTTAAACTGTGGTTCTTAAACTGTGGTGTGCTCCTCTGAGTCACATTAAGGACTTATTAAAACACAGATATCTGAGTTCTACCCACAGAGTTACTGATTCAGGAGGTCGGAGGTGGGGTCCAAGAATCAGAATTTCTGGCAAGTTCCCATATGTTGTTGGTGATACTGGTTCAGGGACCACACTTTGAGAGTCACTGGTCTATGAGCAAGTGTCAGGTAGTTCAAGGTGCCATGTGCCTTCTGGATACCCGCCTCAAGTCTCCACATACCTTCTATGGGTGAACGTTTAAGGGCTAGAAATGGTAACATGCCATGAAGACTAGCATGTGGGGGTCATGGGAAGACCCCAGATTCTTCTGAAACGACTAGAAAGTTTTGAACTTGAAGGATAAAGGGTGTCATTTGTGGAACTAGAGAGCACAGGAGGACAAGCAGGTTGGGGTTGGTGGTGGGGATTAAAATGTTGAATTCAGCATTGGGCTTGGAAAATTTCAGATGGTTGCATGAGATGTCTGGAGGAAATATCCAGCTGCCGGTTGTGTCTATAGGTCTGAATCCCTAGTGAGAGATCCAAACTACAGATAACACGGCTGGGAGATAACAGTAGGCAGGTAGTCATTAAAGACTTGAGAGGGGGTGAGCTCACGCATGCAGAGGCCAGATAGGAAGAAAGACAGATATTTCTACTCTGAGAATGAATAACTGACATTAAGGATGTGGGTGAAAAGAGAGGAGACAGAAAAGAAGACAGAAATGGTCAGAGTAGGAGGAGAATGAGACAGAAGGGGGTGTCTCAAGCTGCAGGGAAGTGAGGTGGGGAAACCCAAGGAAGCTACCAGACAGACAGGCATCCTATCACTCTGACCTCACCACGCCTGCTGGAGAGAACAGGGGCATCCCCAGAGCTGGGCACAGACATCATCTCCCTCGCTGCCCCTGGACTTCTCCCAAAAGTGTCCACTAACTTGCATCCATGACTGGCACCTGTCCTGGAGCTTGACTTCTGATGTTCTGTGGCTGAGTTTGAGGGTGGGAGGAAGACAGTGTTGCTACACACTCACATACTCACATACATAGATACACACAGGGACACACTCCTGGCCTCTGACCTGTCCTGTTTCAGATTCTGCTTCTGGTTCAGATTATGCCTGATTCTGCTTCATCCACCACCGTAGCTGGCGGTTCCAGACTCTGGAAAGTTCTTAGTGATGAATCCTTGGCTGCTAGCCCCCTCCTTTCCCCACACACCCCCAGGGCTGAACTCTGCACCCACCATGTGCCTTCTGGGAAGTCTGCCCCCTGG
>NW_007255948.1:467891-470215 GCF_000164805.1 Carlito syrichta | reverse complement strand
GAACCCGCGGGCTCAGGCAATCCACTCACCTCAGCCTCCCAAAGGCGCGGGATTACAGGCTGAGCCACCGAGCCCAGCTATTATTTTATTTTTAACATGTGGGGTACTTTTTATGAGAGAGTTCATTTCCTCTCAAGTCTTTAATGATTGCCTGCTCACCATTATCTCCCATCTGGGACTATCCATCCCATGGGTCAATAGTGTCACCTTCACCTTCACCCCCCCATATCTTCTAATCTATCTCAATATTTTTACCTTAACCTTTACATCCACAACCTCACTGTAAAGAGACCTAAGAAAACAACTAGTCCTCCCTGCCCTCCCTACTTTGTTGTCGTTGTTGAAGTTGCAGAATCTGACATCAGAGAGGGAAAAAGACTTGCCCAGGATCACACAGTCACTAAGTCAGGACTAAATTCTAGGTCCCTGAGTCTGGGACAATATAGAATAGTGTATTGAGGGGCCAGGGGCAGACTACCCAGCTCTGCCACTTGACCTTGACCTTGGGCAAGTCACTTAACCTCTCTGTGCCCCACTCCTCCCCTGAAAGTCTAGATGATACAAGTATGTGTCTCATAGGACCGTTGTGAAGGTTAAAGAACTCAATATTCACAGAGTACTTTGCACAGAGGCTGGCACATTCTGTACTAGGTGTTTGCTGTGATTATTTCTACTATGCCCTGGTCTGCACACTTCCTGCCTTTTTAAACATCTTCCCTCTTTTTTCTTAATTCCTATTCTCCTTAGCATTCCTCTCATTTGCCTGGCTTTAATCCCTGTCTCTGTTTTTCAAGAGGGGAGGGTTGGGTTTTGGGAAAAAGAAAGAGGGAGCGACTGTAGAGACCAAAACATGCTTGACAGCCAGTGCCTGCCATGGTAACACAAACACATGGCCTGAGCATGTTAGTTTAACAATCACATCTCATCTATGTGAGTCAGATGCACACAGATTCACTCAGCAGTCTCTGGGTGTCACAGACCCACACTCAATCAACCCAGGCCCCCTGGCTTCCGAATCACCCCTTTGGAGTGGAGTCCATGCCCAAAGCTACCCAGGCAACTCTTTCTCTCTGGCCAGTTTGCATCTCCGACTTCCTCAAACCCTGGCACCAGTCCAGGAAGCCTGAGTGAAGTGGGCACTTTCTGGAGGGGTTTTGATCCAGAACCACTCAGGAGAGACTCTGACGGACTTTCCATGTGCGCGCACACACATACACTGACACACACGTGCACATGAGCCCATGGGCTTGAGTCTGCAACTCACAAACTTCTTCCACATTCACAACTGTCCATCTCACCCAAAGTCCGGCGAGATGGCTAGAGAAAGGGCAGTTACCCATTTTACAGACGCGGAAGCTGAGGCCAGCGAAGAGTAGTGCTTTGCTCAAAGGCGAGGATGCGGTGAAGCGGAGCGAAAGCAGGGCCCCGGCATCCCGTCCTGGAGTCCTTCTCTGTTTCACCGTAGCTGCGAGCTGCGAGCCCAGAAGTCGGCTCAGATCAACACGGGTTGAAGTCACATCCACCCCCAACCACCCTACCGGGTCCCGCCAAAGCCACGCCTCCCCTTTGGCGGCCGCCGGGGAAAAGGGAGAGAACGGCCATAGCTTGTCTCTTTAACGCGCGCCCCCGAGGGCCGGCGCGCCCCCGCCACTATAACTGGAGTGCATGGAGCGGGCTGCGCTCAGAGCGAGAAGGGCGGCCGCTGGGCACCCGTGGACCGACTTTTCCAAGTGCGATCTGCTGCGCCCGTCCGTCCCGCCTCCATGGACCCGGCCGGGGACAACCACCGCTGAGGACCCCGCGCCCGCTGGGACCCGGGCTGCGTCGCATTCAGCGACCGCACCGTGACCCCCGCGGGCTGTGCCGGCTCCCCGCGTCTTCCCGCCGCGCTCGCCGTCGGGCGAGGGCTCCGCCGCCGCCACGCCTCGCGCCCCGCGCCACACGCCGCATGCTGGTGCACACTTTCTCCGCCATGGTGAGTAGTCTCGCGTCCCGGGGCGCGGGGGCACACTCGGCCGCGGGATCGAGGGGCCTGAGTGCCGGCCCTCCAACCCTCCTGCCCCGCACTAACGAAATCTCGGAGGGAGGGGGCCCCCGGGACTCCGCCAGCTGAGAAGGCGGTGCCCAGGAAGCCGCTGTCACCAGCCTGAGGCTCCTGCGCCCGCGGGCCACTCGGAGATGGAACTCGGGCCCCAGAAAGCGGGAAGGACGGCGCCTGGAACCTCGCGAGCGGCGGAGGATGTTTTCCGGCTGGGGTCCGTTCAGCTGCCAGCTGATCACCTAACGCGCCCCTCTCCGTCCCCAGGAGCGCCCCGACGGGCTGG
>NW_007255948.1:461682-467215 GCF_000164805.1 Carlito syrichta | reverse complement strand
CGCCCTGGCTGGAGGCAAAAAGTGACAGACTCAGGAGCCCGACTTTTCTCCCTGCCCGCCATTTCTTGTCGGCGACTCTGAGGACGCGTCCCGCCTCCAGGGTTAGACGTTGCCTGGCCATTGAAGTCTCCTGGCCCTGAGTCCGTGCGCGGGGCCTGGACAGAAACCGAATCACGTCTTTCCCTGCCCGGGGAGCGGTTGAGCCTCGCGGAGCATTCACCGGGCAGCCGGCGCCTGGGGCGAAGAGAAGCTTGTAGTTGCGGGTCTGAGGCTCAAAATCCCCTTTTTGCTCTGGACCGAGATACCCAGACTCCAGCTCAGTGCCAAGCCACAGCGATTCCCGGTCCCGCCTGTCGCCGCCCTGGGCGACGGTGGTGCATGTTGGGAGGAGCAGACAGGGACCAGAGGCAGCAGGGGCTCGGGAGGCCACAGGCGGCTAGTCCATACGCGCCCTCACCGCCGCCCTCTCGTATTTGCAGGCCATGGACGAGCCAGGAATGAGCCTCTTGGACCAGTCGGTGATCAAGAAAGGTAAGGAATGGCGCGCATCTGCCAGGGCGAAGCCGGGCGAGACGGTGCAGGCCTTGGGCGCGCAGACCCGCTTTCTTCCCCCGCGGCCCGCGCCTCCCGAGCGTCGTCAGGCTCGGTGTCCACCGGGCACTCTTCCCGGCCCAGTAGAGGGGCAGCGGAGGCTGCGCGCCTGGGCAGGGGCTGGGCAGTGGCGCGGGCGAGTTGGCCCAGGGCCCTGTGGCCTGGGGTGGACCGGCACCTCCTGTCTGCGCCCACTCGGCTACCGCGGGGTGGGGCTTGGGGAAGACTGGCCTCTGCCCGCTGAGGGGAGAGCGCCCTGGTGGATCCAGAGTTGATGTGCAGAACGAGTTAAACCACTTCCCTGTTTCCTAAGAGGTGGAAATGGAAGTGCCCTTCTCACGGATTTCAATAAATGATTTTCACTTCTCAGAGCCTTAGCACTTCGGAGCCTGGCAGGCGCTTTCTTCCCGATCCTTCCCAGCAGGGCCTCGCGTGCTTCTCCTTCCCTCCGGAAATTTTCTTTCCGGGGGAGCCTTTTGCGCTTGTAGGATGAAGGGAGCTGGTGTGTGCATGCTGGATGTTAGGCTGAGTGTCCGCGGGTCAGGGCCTGCCTGCTCCTGAGTGTCTGTGTCTGTGTGAGTTTGGTATCTTGTGCGTATCTAAATGCACCCTTCGTGAGTGTCTTAGTATTTCTTGGCGTGTAAATGTGTCTGTTTCTGTGAGTGTATTTGTGACGTGTGTCTGTGTATGTTTGTGTACATTTCTCTGTGTTTGGGAGTCTCCATGTGTGTGACAGTGTCTCTGTTGTATCTAGGAATTTGTTCTTTGGTATCTGAGGGTTTCTAAGCATGTGAGGGTCTGTCCCTGTGCATATGCAGGAATGATTGTGTGTCTCTTCACTTTGTGGACGCCAAGGGCGAGAGACCCACCTTTTAGGGCCCGAGGACCGAGTTCTGGTGGTGCCAGGGAAAGGTGAGAGACAGAGGAAAAGAGAAAGACAGAAAGAAACAGACTCAGAGGGGTCCAGGCATTGGGCAGGCTCTTAAGATTTGGGGCAGGTGCCAGAAGGAATTCAGAGGTGCACAGGGGCCTGGAGCCCAGGTGCCCAGGACAGGCACTGCTCCCACGGGATTCAACTGGAGTTGTTTTTCAAAGGAGTGTGTTCAAGCCTGGACTCTGTTTGTCCCCCACATGCTCTCAGGGGAGGCTGGGGTGGAAGGGGGGATGCGGGCGTGGGAGCTGTGGCTGAGTTACCAGGGGCTTCTAGTGGGCTAGATGGCCTGGAGTGGTGGTGGGGGATGAGGGGAACAGCCCTCCCAGATTCTGGGGGCTCCAGAGTTGGGGCCTTGTCACCTGGAGCTGAGAGTCTAAGGAGGATGCTGAGAACCTAACTGCACTGGCCTCAGCTCTGCCAGGTGCTTGGTTGGCTTAGGTGACAGGCTTTTCTTGAACCTGATAGAAAGGAGAGTTCTGTCTGCAGTGGGCTTCCTTCACCAGAAATACCACCATGGTGGCAGCCCCCGTTCTTTACTCCTGCCAGGGCCCAAGGGGCTGGGGCCCTAGGTACACTGACTCTTGGAGGAGGCCAAGAACTTGCATTTTGGGAAGGGGCTTGGAGACCTCTGGTCTGGGGAAGGGTAGAAGGATCAGCTGTTGCTCTGGGCACCCTAACCCCCAACTCTGGGGCCAGCGACAGACAGGAGACAGGATGTGAGGCCTTCCCAAAGTTTATTTCTCACAGGGCGTCAGCTTTCCAAACTCCAGGGTCCTAGGTGCACCAGAACCCCAAAAGCAGCCCAAAGAACACGAGTGCGGCCCGGATTCCCGGGTGCAGGGCGCTGGCTCCCCGGGGCAGGTGTGGGCAACTCCGACTTGGTCGAGCACACCCGCGAGACGCCTGTGCCAGCCCGTCGGCGGCCGAGCGGAGGTGGAGCGCAGGACTGCGCTCTGGACGCCCAACCGGACGTCGAGTTACAGCCCAGGCGCAGCAGCAAAGGGGGAGGGGATCAGAGCCGAACTGAGAGAGATCCCGCAGACCTCGCCTAGGGAGAGAGGTGGGCGGGCGATTAGCGGAGCCGCTGTGGCCGGGCAGGTAGGTGGGCTGGAGCCCCATCTCCCTGGAGCTTCGGCCCCCCCGACCCCCTGCCCCCCGCAGTCGACAGTTGTCACCCGGCCCCTACACTGCGGCGCTCGGCCTTGCCGCCAGCCCCTTAGGTCGGCTTGGGGGGAGTGAATTTGAGCTCCTCTTGGTCCTGGGGCCTTTCCGATGGCATCCAGAGCCCCTCCCGTGTCGGTCCCCAAAGCCTCCGGTTCGCGACCCCACCCCACCAACCCTGGAATTACAGAATGTCGCCCTCAGCCCGCTGGAGCGTCTGATTCCCCCAGCTCCTCCCGGCCTTGGCGGGAGGATGGGGTCCTGGACGAGAAACGGAGGCAGCCCCGGCCCCACACCACAAGCGGCCCTCCTACCGGGGGTGCCCTCGGGCCTTGACTTCCCCTGTGCCTCCCGGGAGAGGACGTGGGGAGCTCTCAGGGCCCAGGCCTGGCGGTAAAGTCCTCGCAGCCCGCAGACGCGTGTCCCAGGCCCCTCGCCCTACCTCGCATTTCCAGGTCGCCCGCCCTGCCGCACAGCGAGGCAGGGGATGGCAGACAGGGCTGAGGCCCACCCAAAGGAGGTAGGGAGCGTTCCGTTTTCTTCCCACCATTTGTCACCTCCAGTTTTGCAGCCTGTCCCAGAGACACAGAAGCAGGTGGCACGGGTGGGGGACGCTAAGCTGGACAGGAATATTTTCCAGGGAGAAGAGCAGTGTGCCGGCTCAGTGAGGTATGGTGGGTGCCTGAGGCTGGGAGGCTTCTGAGAAGGGAGAGATTTGAATCAGTTAAGTGCTCAGTGGGTGTTTAGGTGTTCGCTGAATGAATGTGTGATGGGTTTTGAAGTCTGGGTGCATTGGGAGAAGGGGTGTGTAGAAAGGTCTGCTTTTATCACCCGCGGCATAGCATGTGCATATGCCCTCCCTGTGCAAAAGCCACACAGGTTAAAAAGGTTAAACTCTTGCGTGAATTTCAGGTTATACAGTCACAGCTGGAGGGGAGTGGTCAGGGATGAGAATTGGGATGTATCCCTCCTTCCCTCCGGAAGAAAGTGGGTGGGGAATCCCTCTCCACAGCTCTGTTTTCCAATCTCAGAGTCTCCAGGACAGGATCTGTTGTAAACAGTCACCCTCTCCTCCACCCTCCTTGGCCCTGCGGAAGGAGGAGGGGCGTGGGAAGCGACTGGGTTTCCAAGTGAATCTCCAAGCAGTCCAGGACTTGGGTGAGATGAATGAGGTACCCACTTCTGGGGCAAAATTTCAGAGGGTGCTCCCCCTCCAAAAAACCTCAGTAATCAAGATAAATAATATGTTAATGCAGCATTTTAAAATGAAAAAAATCCATGATAAGCAAAATTTTAAAAATGGACATAAGACAGAATCTGATCTTGCACTTGCACAACCCTTCCTCACTTGCCTCCCAGGATACTGCCTGCACCGGAAAGCAACTGAAAGAGCAGTGCCCATGCAGATAGTTCGGACTTTACCTGAGGACAGTGGGAGCCATGAAGGAGCATGGAGCAGGGGAGTGAAGGATAGGGGCTATATTTAAGAGAAACCCTCTGGCAGTTGATGAAGGAAACTTAACCAGCAAGTCCTACTGGGGAAGATGAGGAGACCCAAGTGGACTGAGGGGAGAGATCACCATCCCTCCTGTTTACCTTCCTCCCCGCCAAACTTTGGACCAGTGGAACCCTAACTGTGGTTTAAGGAACCACCTACATCAGAATCCCCTGGGGGTGCTTGTTTAAAATGCAGATTTTGGGGGGCATCACCCAAAAATCTACTGAATGAGGGTTCCTTGAACATATGGCCCAGGAACTTGTGTTTTTTAACTGATCTATTAAGGTTAAATGTAAAGTAACTGCCTAAAATTCACCCATTGTAAGAATATAATTCAATTATTTTTAGTGAATGTACAGAGTTGTGTTACTATTACCATAACCTGTTTTGAGGCATTTTCACCATCTCCAAAAGTTACCATTTATAGTTAATCCTCATTCTCACCCCCAAGCCTTAGGCAACCACTAATCTGCTTTCTGTCCATACATTTGCATATTCTGGACATATTATATAAATAGACTATATAAATATGCAGACTTTTGCATCTAGCTTCTTTTACTCAGCATCATGTTCTTGAGGCTCATCGCTATCGTAGCCTGCATCAGTAGTTGGCTTCTTTTTATTGCTGAGTAGTATGCCATTGTGTGGATGGAACATCTTTTGTTTATCCATTGGTCAGTTGAGGCACATTTCGGTTGTTTCTAATCCATGCCTATTATGAATAATGTTGCTATGAACGTTCACATTCTTCTTGCCTTTGGATAAACGTATATTTTCGTTGCTCTTGGGTAAAGTCCTAGGAGAGGAATTGCTGGGTTGTATGGTAAGTTTATGTTTAATTTTTAAGTAACTGCCAAGCTGTTTTCTAGAGTGGCTATTATTTTATATGCCCACCAGCAATGTATGAGGGTTCCAACACTTGGAATTGTCTTTTTAATCATAATCAGCTAGTGGCATCTCAGTATAATTTTAACTCACCATTCATCTGTCTACTCACATTTTGGACCATTTTCTTTATTTTATTTTTATTTTTGAATAGGTAATGCATACATAAAACAAAACTTTAAAAGTATAAGAGTAGGGTGAAAAGAAAGTCTTTCCCACCCATCAGTATTTACCAGCTTAGTTACCTTCTCAAGAAGCAACAGGTAGCCGGGCTTGGTGGCTCAGCCTGTAATCCTGCGCCTTGGGAGGCTGAGGTGAGTGGATTGCCTGAGCCCGCGGGTTCGAGACTTGCCTGGGCATCTTGGCGAGACCTCATCTCTACAATAAATCAAAAATCAGTCGGATGTGGTAGCGCGCGCCTGTAGTTCCAGCTACTTGGAAGGCTGAGGCTGAAGGATCGCCGG
>NW_007255948.1:446700-461505 GCF_000164805.1 Carlito syrichta | reverse complement strand
CCTCGACCTGCTGGGCTCCGGCGATCCTTCCGCCTCAGCCTTCCAAGTAGCTGGAACTACAGGTGAGCACTACCACACCCAGCTAATTTTTGATTTATTGTAGAGATGAGGTCTCGCCAAGATGCCCAGGCGGGTCTCGAACCCGTGGGCTCAGGCAATCTACTCACCTCAGCCTCCCAAAGGTGAGGGATTACAGGCTGAGCCACCAAGCCCGACTGGTTTTTAATTTTTAAAAAATCATAAATTGAATCATACTAAAAACCCTTTTCTGTTCCTTGTTGCTTTCCCATAATGACAGAAGTCTTTCCATATCAGCACACATAAAGCTCACTGATTTCCTTGGACAAATGCATAGTAATCTATTAATTCTTTATGACATGGATATTTCGTAATTTATTTAACACATCTATACCACTTCAGTTTTTGTAAGTATTTACAATCAATGTTGCAATACATTTCTTCAAACGCATGTTAAGAATATGTTGGATAATACTTAGAGGTAGAATCGCTGGGTCAAAACAATTTTGGATAGATCCTGCCACATTGGGCTCCTAATGGTTGTACTAGTTTATACTCCCACCAGCAATAGTTGAAATAACATTTCCCAACACCCTATCCAATACAGTGTATTTGTGGTGTCTTTTAAAAGTTTTAGTTTGCATTTTTAAAAATTAAGTAAAATTAAGTATCATTTTTGTATATATAAGAGTCATGTATATTTCCTTTGAACTGGCAGTTCCTAGCAGTGAACACTTTTTGAACATTATCTTGTATGATTCCTCTTCAGAGTTGAATGGTGATAATCATTGCTTTTTTCTGGATGTACTCTCTACATGGCTCTTATAACGTTGCTTGTGCACTTTCTCTTCTTCCTTTCATTACTCCTTCTCAATGTCCCCTGTGGGACTCTCTCTTTGCTTATCTCTCTTTTTCTTTACTTTGATGTTTTTCTTTTCTTTTTTTCTTTTAAAGATGTTGGTGGAGCATGCTTGTAATTCCAGCTACTTGGAAGGCTGAGGTGAAAGGATCACCTGAGCCCAGCAGGTCGATGCTGCAGTGGTCGTGCACCACTGCATTCCAGCCTGGGTGACAGAGTGAGACTCCAACTCAAAAAAAATAAGATAAAATAAAAAAGAAAATAAAGATGTTGAGTACAATTCAGGGTTAGGTATATAAATAGTCATTGTGTAGGTAAAGTCTGGGCCTCACTTTGGTCCCCCCTTCACCTGATTTGAGATCAGGTACCCTTATTGATGAGGTGTGCCCCCCCACCGGGAATTTCCCACTATTGCCAATCCCTTTCTTGTAGTATTATGATAATTGTTTAGGATCCACTTATGAGTGAGAACATGTGGTACTCAGTTCTTTGTGTCTGTAATAAATCACTGAGTATTATACACTCTTTAAGCCCATCCAAGATGCTACAAAGTTCATAATTTTGTCCTTATTTATGACTGCATAATATTCCATCATTTTATGTATGGACCATTTTCTATTTAGCCTTTTATCTTATTATTGAGTTGTAAGAGTTCTTTATATATTCTGGATACACATCCTTTATCGGATATATGATTTTCAAATATTTTCTTTCAGTCTGTGGTTTATCTTTTTCTTTTCTTTGTAAAAAAAATTTAAAACAATTAAAAAATAAATAAACAGAGTCTCACTATATTGCCCAGGCTGGAGTATGGTGGCTATTTAGAGATGGGACCATAGAGCAATACAGTCTTGATCTCCTGGGCTTAAGAGATCCTGCTGCCTCAGCTTCCCCTGTAGCTGGGACTACAGCCTCACACCACCACATCCAGCTATTTTCTTTTTTCTTTTCTTTCTTTCTTTCTTTCTTTTTTTGAGTTGGAGATCCACTCCATCGCCCAGGCTGGAATGTAGTGGTACACTCACGGCCACCCCAGCATCAACCTGCCGGGCTCCAGTGATCCTTCCCTCTCAGCCTTCCAAGTAGCCAGAACTACAGGCACGTGCTACCACGCCCAGCTAATGTTTTGATTTTTATTGTAGAGATGAGGTCTCACCATGTTGCCCAGGCTGGTCTCGAACCTCTGGGCTCAGGCAATCCTCTTGCCTCACCCTCTCAAAGTGCTGGGATTACAGGATTGAGCCACCGCGCCCGGCCCCAGCTATTTTCTTAATAATGACTTTTGAGATGCAAAAGTTGATGAAGTGCAATTTATCGTTATTCTATTTTGTGGGTCATGCTTTTGGTGTTGAATCTAGGAACTCTTGACTCTTTGCCCAACGCAAGGTCACGAAACTTTTTCTCTTGTTTTCTTCTTTCTTTCTTTCTTTCTTTCTTTCTTTCTTTCTTTCTTTCTTTCCTTCCTTCCTTCCTTCCTTCCTTCCTTCCTTCCTTCTTTCTTTCTTTCTTTCTTTTTTTTTTAAGAGACAGGGTCTTGCTTTGTCTCCTAGGCTGGAATGCAGTAGCACAGTCATGGCACATTGTAACCTTAGCCTCCTGTGTTCAAGCTGTCCCCTCTCATCTTAGCTTCCCAAGTAGCTAGCACTACAGGTGTGCACCATCACATCCAGCTATTAAAATTTTTTTTTTTGTAGAAACGGAGTCTTGCTATGTTGCCCAGACTAGTCTCAAACTTGTGGCCTCAAGCAATCCTTCCACTTCAGCTTCCCAAAGCACCAGGATTACTGGCATGAGCCACCAGACCCAGCCCTCCTATGTTTTCTTCTAGAAGGAATCTGTAATTTTAACAAGCTTTCTGGGAAAGTCTGTTGCACACTCCGAGATTCAGTACTCAGACCACATCTATCACCTGTGGATAGTGTGTAGATTTGTGTGTGTGTGTGTGTCTTGCCTGTCAGGTTGAATAACTGGGAGATCTTCTGTCTGCAGGAGTGTGTGTGTGGCTTCTGCATGTATGACCAGAGGGACACCATGAGTAGATCACTTCAGCTTCATGAGTCACCATGGCGGAGTGGGGGCCTGTCCTGTGGGTGTGAGAGACAAACTCCAGCGTGTCTTCCTTGCATTTTGTGCTAGTTTAACTCCCACCTCCATCACTGCTCCTTTCTCAATCCACCTGCTTTCTTAACCTTTCCCTCTGCCAGTTTTTGAGGGAAGATGCTCTAAGGAAAAGGGGACAGGTGGAGGAAGCTGCAAGGTCTAGCACTCATAAACACAAACACACGTGCACATGTCAAGTCATGCATGTACACTTAGCTGCACATTTGTTTGTGTACATCTGGCATCAACAAGAGAAAGCACTTGCAGATATCCATATGGAGGCTGCCACATTCCTACACACTGGAGGGGGGCATAGCTGTGGTTCAGTATTTGTTGAATCTGTGTACACATCATGTACAGCCTCAGTCTCACTGCTGTATCTATAGCAAGGGAATGCAGTTTTTGTGTGCATTCACTTTTGCGGCACACATTCATGTTTGCATATCCATATAAACAGCTCCACGTAGCCTTAGTCTCTCTCCCCTTTCTCAAGGCCGGGCCTCAAGAGGCCCCAGGTTGGTTGGTTTGTTTGTTTTCTGAGTTGGAGTCTCACTCTGACATTCACTCTGCAGAAGCCACACACACACTCCTGCAGACAGAAGATCTCCCAGTGAAGTGGCACACTCACGACCACCGCAGCCTCGACCTGCCGGGCTCCAGCGATCTTTCTACCTCAGCTTTCCAAGTAGCTGGAACTACAGGCACACGCTAACCATGCCCGTCTAATTTTTTTATTTATTGTAGAGATGAGGTCTCGTCAAGTTGCCCAGGCTGGTCTCGAACCTGTGCGATCAGGAAATCCTCTCACCTCGGCTTGATTGTTTTAAGAGACAAGGTCGCTCTGTCACCCAGGCTGGAGTGCAGTGGTATGATCATAGCTCACTGCAACCTCAAACTCCTGGGCTCGAGGGATCCTCCTGCCTCAGCTTCCTGAGTAGCTGGGACTACAGGTATGTGCCACCATGCCTGGCTAATTTTTTTGTAGAGACAGGGTATCACTATGTTGCCCGGGCTTGTTTCAAGCTTGTTTCAAGCTTCTGGTCTCAAGTGATCCTCCTGCCTCAATCTCCCAAGGTGCTGGGATTATAGAAGTGAGCCACTGCAACCAGTCCAGATCCCAGGTTTTAAAAGCAGTTGGATGGAGGAGGCTGCTAGAAAAAAGAATTTTCTGTTCCTTTGACCCCCTCCTTCTGGTAAGGGGTGATGGGAGAGAAGATAGTCACCTTGCCCTTCCTTTATTTTTAATTTTTCAGTTTGTAGTTTTATCTTTTAAGGTCAAACTCAAGGTATAATTTACATACAGTATAGTTCATTGTTTTTAGATATACATTTCTATACATTTTGACAAATGCATACATATCATCATGTAACCACTAAAACAACTGGAAGCACTGCACAGGGGCTGGGACCTTAACTGAGGCTTGGGAAGGAGGGCTCCTGCTCAGTAGAATGGAGAGGGTCCTGGGAAACAGACAGGAGCAGAGCAGCTCTATGGGGCTCGAAGAGCTCACATCCTGGGGGTGCCACATCCCAAGGGGCACCTCACACATGTTCCATTTTGCCTCTGCTGGGGTTTTTTTTCCCATTTTTATTTTAGATTCAGGGAGTACATGTGCATGTTTGTTACACGGACACATTATGTAGTGGTGGGGATTGGGTCTCAGGTGGCCTATTCCCCAGATAATGAACATTGTACCCAATAGGTAATTTCTGAACCCTAAGCCCTCTTCTCACCTCCCCACTTATTGGTGTCCCCAGTGTCTATTATTTCCATCTTTGTGGCCATTTAGTTCCCACATATGAGTGAGAACATGCGGTGTTTGGTTATCTTGTGTTGGGTTTTAAAATCTTTGAATCAGTTGCCAGTGCTTAAAAATCCAGGTATTTCACATAAAAAATTCAACTCAGCTGGGCGCGGTGACTCAAGCCTGTAATCTCAGCACTTTGGGAGGCTGAGATGAAAGGATTGCCTGAGTCTGGGTGTTTGAGACCAGCCTGGGCAACTTGGTGAGACCTCGTCTCCACAATAAGTCAAAAAAATTTAACTGGATTTGGTGGTGCATACCTATAGTTCCAGCTACTTGGAAGGCTAAGGCTGAAGGATCGCCTGAGCCCAGCAGCTCAAGGCTGCGGTGACCATGGCCGTGAGCATGCCACTGTACTCCAGCTTAGGTGACAGAGTGAGGCTCTGACTAAGATGATAATAATAATAATAATAATTCAGACTTCTGGTTTCAAAAGCCTGCAAAAACAAAACAAAACCAGGAGCTCTGGCAGTGCTGGGACTATGTTCTGTATGGCAGGCCTTTGCACAGTGTGCCCGCTCCAGCCTGCAAGCCTCCCCTGTTTGACATCTCACTTACTTCCCTACCTGCCATGCTCTCCTTGAAGTCCAGAGCTGTGCCAGCTAGCCAAGGCGGCCATTAGCTCCTGAAATATGACTAGTCTGAATTGAGATGAACATGAGTGTAAAATGCACATTGGATTTTGAAGACTAAGTAGAAAAAAAAAATGTAAACTATCTCATTAGTAACTTTTAAAATGTTGATTATACATTGAAATGATATTTCTGATATTCAGAAATAAAACATTAAAATATGTGATATATTATTTAATTTTACATTAAAATTAATCTCACAGGTTTCTTTTTACTTTTTTAAAATGTGGATACTAGGAAATGTACATTTATATATGTGGTTCACATTATATTTCTATTGGTCAGCATGGGTCTAGAGCCTAAAGGACAAATGAGGAGCTAGCAAGGGGACAGGCAGGAGCCAGATCACAAAGGCAGGTGAAGGAGGCCTTATACTGTGGTGTTTGGAGTCAGTGGTCAGAGCTTAAGGACCGTTTCTGCTCCTTTCTTACTGTGCCATTTTAACTTCTTTGAATGCTCATTTTCTTCCATTTTGAAATGGAGATACGAATAACAGCATCTACTTCACAGAACTGTTCACATAAAGTGCTTGGGATATCGTTGGCACTCACTGATGGATAGGCAGCATCATTCTGCCCAGCTATGCAGCTGGGATTCGATTTTCAGGGAACTGACCAGGGTTGATGAGTTTTAGGCTATAAAGTAATACATCCACAGGGAAAGATCCCTCTGAGCATGGCAGGGAGGCTAGAGCAGGGGCTGTGTGGAAATTCAGACGGGAATGAGCCAGTGTCTGTGTGCATGCAGGAAAGTGGCCACATCTGAGGCATATAAAGAAGTGAAAGTCATAGGATGCGGTGACGGGTGGGGTGTGGTAGAGGAGAGGGGAGCAGAGGGTACCACGGTGTTTTCTGGTTGGGTGGGCAGGTGGAGATGGGGATGTTCAGCAGTGAGGGGAGAGCTGGGGGTCCTTTCAGGTTAGGGACCCAGCTAACCTTGCTTACTTCTGTATTCCCTAGGGGTAATGCCATTCTTGGCACACAGATACTCAGCAAACATTTGCTGAGTGACTAGAAGGCCAAGAGCTCTGCTTCAGAGACCACAGTTCTGAAACTGCTACTGATTCTCGGTCTACCAGTTGTGTGATCTCAGGTGTACTTCTTCACCTCCCTGGGCTTCAGTCTCCTCATCTGTAAAATGGGAATAGTAAGAAATGTAGCCCCCTCATGGGTTGCTCTGAGGATTCAGTGAGAATACATCCTTGAGAGCACATAGCACAGTGAGTGCTTAGTACTTGTTAGCCCCAGACTCCCCACCTGATCCTCACCCCACACATACCTTCCCCCCCCACAAGGCCTGTCTGCCAAGGCTGTCACTTCCTTGAAAGAAGAGTAGGCCAGGGGGTTCCTCTGAAGATGCAAGTGCCTCAATATTCACCCTTCTTCTTGAGGCTAAGCAGGAGGATGGAAGTTAGATTGCAGGAAGAACTTTTTTTTAGAGCCAAGTGTCCAAGTGAGTTTTAGAAAATTAACTTCTCAGATTCCTTTCTATGCTCTTCAAAGAAAATAGATAATTAGGGAGGATCTAGGGGAAGGACTACAGGGTGTATCCCTGTAGTCTTATTCACCTTGAGCATCCCAGAGTGGCTTGGCAGGAAAGGAACCAGGTTGTAGAATCCGAAGCCTCCAGGTCCCTCACTGATCTAGGCGTGGGGAAACAAGGGTGAGAGGGAAGGGTGGAAAGATGTGGGAATCATGAGGGGGAAAAGGGGAGCGGGGACTCCCTGTGATTGCCTAGACCTGGCCAGGCTCTGCAGCAGTGACCCAGGACCCTCCTGCCTCCAGCTCAGATGCCAATCCCCTCTCTAATGGCACTTGCCAGAACTCCAAGACTCTAATGAAGCGGTTTGAGTTTTAAGAGAGGACTAGCCTGGCTCAGTGAGGGGGACACAGGTTCAAGAGCCAGACAGCTCTGGGTTCAGTTTGCACACTCACTAGCTGAGTGAACTTGGGCAAGTCACTTTAACGAACTATGCCTCAGTTTTCCCCTTTGTAAAGCAGGGATCATAGATCCTACCTTGCTTGGCAGCTGGGACCTGTGCTGTGGACCCTGGCTCAGTGTCTACCTCTCCTGGCTCTTGCCTCTGTCCCACAGTGCCCATCCCTTCCAAAGCCAGCAGCCTCTCGGCCCTCTCCTTGGCCAAAGACAGCCTGGTCGGCGGCATCACAAACCCTGGTGAGGTCTTCTGCTCTGTGCCCGGCCGGCTCTCGCTGCTCAGCTCGACGTCCAAGTACAAGGTGACGGTGGGGGAGGTGCAGCGGCGACTCTCACCTCCCGAGTGCCTCAATGCCTCCCTCCTGGGAGGCGTCCTCCGCAGGTAGGAAGTCCACCCATGACCTCAGCATAGTGCCCTGGTTAAACTTCTGGTCCCCTTGAGCCCTCTGAGAGCATCAGGGAGGAGGCCAGCCTCACCCAGGCCACAGCGTCACTCTGCCTCAGTCTCCCTGGGAGAGGAGGACCCAGGGACTCTAGATTGTGCATGCTCTGGGGCCAGGCCCAAGTCTCCAACGGCTCCCACAGGTCTGTGGGCTTGGGGGTGGGGGTGGGAAGAGGGCAGAGAAACACACCTGGGTGCAGAGAAGAGTTGGAGGACTCACCCACAATGGGCAGGATGGATAAGGCTGGGTCTAGGGAAGAAAGAGTGCCACCCTTTCCCCCAGGAAAGGACTCCCAGGGCCCGGACCCACAGGCCATCACCCGAGGCTGCACAGGCCTCACTCATGTGTGTTTTGGGATGGGGAGCATAGTAGCCCATGGTTTGTCTTCATAGTCATGTGTCTGACTCTCTCTGTGCATGTCCTTGTGCCTGGGAAGGGTATTTCTGCTTCAGCGCTATGAGTTTTGATGAGTCTGAGGATGGTGTGTACATGTATGTGTGCATGTGTGTGTAGTAAGGATGGTCAGGAGTATGTTTACATGAGTGTGAGTCTCCTATGTTACTTCTAGTGGTATACGTCTGGCAGAATGTGTCTTGCTCTGGGTGTGTGTGCAATTGCACGCTGCGTCTGGAGATAGTCATATGTCTGTTTGCGTGTTTGTACCTCTGTGGGGGCTGCACAGAGGGTAGTTGTAGGGGGCATCACCTTAATCTTGGTATCTTGGAGCATCTCTTTGAGGGTCCCTGTGAGTCCCTGAGTGTACATGTTCCTAGAACCCTGACTTGGTGTGATCCTGCATCTCTGTGTCTGAGTGTTTGAGTCTGTGTATCTCTGCCTCTATTGGTGTCTGTGTGTCTCTGTATTCTTGGCCCTCAGTGTGTATCCATCTCTGTGTGTATGTGTGTCCCTGTGTCTCCCGTGTGTCCCTGTATGTCTCTGCATATAGGTCCGTGCATTCCTTGGTGGCCGTGTA
The DNA here is from genome assembly GCF_000164805.1 of Carlito syrichta. Lineage (NCBI taxonomy): Eukaryota > Metazoa > Chordata > Mammalia > Primates > Tarsiidae > Carlito > Carlito syrichta. Next base: position 452,740 of record NW_007255948.1, on the reverse strand, counting down.
TGGTCCAGCTGGTGTGCTAAGTACCCCAGGATGCTGGCCTATCCTGCCCACGTTGCAGTGCCCCCGCTGTTGAGAGAACTGGGAAGAAATGAAGGGCTCCTGGAGCTGGTGCTGGGCCCCCCACCTGTCTTGGCTGCAAAACCATTGAGGTTTTGGTCAGAACCTTGCTGAATGAGGTCCCATAGCATCCCCAGGGCCAGACTCAGGGCTCAGCAGGGATTGGAGGGAGCAACACGGCCCCTTTGGGGTCACTTAGCCTATATGCTTCTCTCCTGTCTTCATAGTTGTGTGTCTGTCTTTCTCTGTGCGTGTCAAGGGCCAAGTCCAAAAATGGAGGCCGATGCCTGCGGGAACGGCTAGAGAAGATTGGACTCAACCTGCCAGCTGGCCGTCGCAAGGCTGCCAATGTGACGCTGCTGACTTCACTGGTGGAGGGTGAGTGAGGCCTGAAGGTGGCCGTGAGAGTGAATGTGGGTCATCTAGTGTGACTGTCTCTAATGCAGGAGGGCGTGTGTAGTTGTGTGCAGGCGTATTCATACATGTGTCACAGTAACCGCGTGTGTTCTCTCTGTGTCATGTGTAAAGTGTGTATCTGGTATCCGTGTATGGTCTGTGCATGTGTATGTGCATGCATGTACAGCGGAGAGCTCCTTGCAGCATGCGCATGCGTGTGCACACACTCATAGGGGGAGGAATAGCCAGTAGTTGCATGTGGTAAAGAGATGAAGAAGATGAGAGCTCCCTTCTCTCTGACTCTGAACTCTGCCTCTGGGATACATGGCAAACCCGGCTCCTAATTCCAAGTTCAGAGCCCATGCCTGATGGCTGAAGTGGAATGGAGGCTGGAGCTGGGCTAGGGAGGGAAGACAGAGGTGGCGCCTACAGAAGCAGGATGGGCAGGATCACCGTGGCCAGGGGGTGGGAAGGTCAAGACTGTGCTCTAGGTTCAGAGGTACACCTGGCAGTAGTGATGGCTACCTTCCCCCAGGAGAGGCTGTGCACCTGGCCCGAGACTTCGGTTACGTCTGTGAGACTGAGTTCCCAGCCAAGGCAGCCGCAGAGTACCTGTGTCGACAACACGCTGACCCTGGGGAACTGCACAGCCGCAAGAGCATGCTGCTGGCTGCCAAGTGAGTGAGGGCACCGTGCACAGGCAGTCGTGGGTGCCACACACAGACACATGTCAGAGTAAGGCACAGAAGAAGCCACCATGCATGGGCATAATGGACACCACTCGTGAGCACACACGTTCCTGTTCATGTGGCCTACATGGCACCACACGGGCACATCTAGGCTCTCTGCTTAGGTCAACATGGGCACACATGTACCTGCCAAACAGGCACACTTGGGCATATTTGGGCATTGTGTTTACCACACTCATATATACATGAAAACTCCCCATAAAGTACCCGGGGCACACACAAACACTGCATGTGAACATATCTGGGCTCTATGCTTCAGTAAAATGGTGTCACATACAAGCTTCTGTACACCCACATACCCTTCCACAGCACCACCAGCCCCAGACCCCACCGCGGGTCTGAGCCTCCCACTCCGAGCCTTGCCCATCAGCCCCTCTGCCCCAGTAACCTTCGTCAAGCCACCAGGTCATGCCTGACCCTTCTGCAAGTCCTGTTGGTGCCTCCCTCACCACCATTCACATGTTGCCATCTCAGCTCAGGTCTCATCTCACTCCTGGACCTTCACCACCCCAGAGTCCCTTTGTTCCCTCAACCTCTCTGCACATGCACTGCTCCTCTGCCCAAGAATCTTCAGTGGTTCCCACAGCTATTGCATTGATTTTCAAAGTGGGTTTGGGGACACCTCAGGGCTGGTTTAACAGACGAGTATTCCATTAAAATTTAGTTTTTAGACCAGGCACGGTGGCTCATGTCTATAATCCCAGCACTTTGGAAGGCCAAAGTGGGAGAATTGCTTGAGCTTAGGAGTTCAAGACCAGCCTAGGCAACATAGCGAGACCTCATCTCTACAAAAAATAAAAAAAAAAATAGCCAAGCATGGTGGCATGCACCTGTAGTCCCAGCTACTCAGAGGCTGAGGAGGGAAGATTGCTTGAGCCCAAGCGTTGGAGGCTGTGGTGAGCCATGACTGTATCACTACACACTCATCTGGGTGACAGAATGCAACCCTGACTCAAAAGTAATAATAACAAAGATTTAGTACTTCAGAAAGGGTCCTGGTCTTAGTCCATTTAGGCTGCTATAACAAAATCCATAAATTGGGTAGTTTATCAACAACAGAAATTTATTTCTCATAGTTCTGGAGTCTGGAAGGTTCAAGGTCAAGGGAAATTCAGTATCTGGTGAAGGCCTGCTTTCTGGGTCACAGACAGCACCTATGTGTCCTCACAGTGTAGAAGAGACAAGAGGTTTCTCTCTGGCCTCTTTTTTTTTTTTTTGAGTTGGAGTCTCATTCTGTCGCCCAGACTGGAGTGTAGTGGCTGCTCCCAGCCACTATAGCCTTGACCTGCTGGGCTCTGGCGATCCTTCCGCCTCAGCCTTCCAAGTAGCTGGAACTACAGGTGCGTGCTACCACGCCCGGCTAATTTTTGATTTATTGTAGAGATGAGGTCTCGCCAAGTTGCCTGAGGTGGGCCACTCACCTCAGCCTCCCAAAGCACGGGATCACAGGCTGAGCCACCGAGCCCAGCTCTGGCCTCTTTTATAATATGGGCATTCATCCCATTCATGATGGCTCCACCCCTGTGACCTAATCACCTCCCAAAGGCTGCATCTCCTAATATCACCTGGGTGGGAGGTAGGATTTCAACAGGTAAGTTTTGGGAGGATATATTCAGACCTAGCAGTTTCATTGCAGGAATAGAAAGAGGAGAGGGAAGGGTACAGATGGGGGAGGAGAGAGAGACAGAGAAAGACTGAGAGAGAGAGAGACAGAGAGAGAGAGAGGAATCTGAGAACTACCAATCTGTAGGCTAAGTCCTATGCTCACATCCTTGGGCTTGCCTGTCTCCTGCTTAGAACAGCATCCAGTGCTCCCACCAAATACAGTCCATCAAATAACAGCTCCACCCTCCCTCCTTTGAGGCTTTCCTCAAGTCCCCAAGGAAGAAAAGGAAGCACAGACTCATGGGCCTGCTGAATGGAGAGACCTCTGAGGCTGTTCATACTGTAGCTGGAGAAACATATCTAGGGTGGGGCTCACCTCATTCACCAATCAGCTCACTCATCAAGCACTCCAGGGTCCCAGGCATGTCTAAGATGCTGGCTGGGTTCCATGGTGACAAAGAGTGATGAGTGATTCTCTTGCCTGAACCACACACAGGATGCACAAATAAATGAAGAATGGCTGCAGACTAGAGCTGGATTCAAATCCCAGCTCACACTCTGGCAGGCCATCCAACCTGTCTGAAACCAGTTTCTTCATCCATACAATGAGATAATAATAGTATAGATTTGTTTTGAAGATTAAGTAAGATGATGCATACCGTGTGGCTGGCACAGCATCCAGCTCTCAGTATTCATTGCTAGTTATTATTTCAGTTATGCAAGGCAGATTCTGGGTTGTTGCTAATAATCTTGAAGACACAGTTCTGTGACGCATTGGGTGTTTAGGGTGGGAGGAGGGATCAAAGAATGTTTCCTGGTTGAGGTAGTAAGTGGTTGAGCTGTACTTTGAGTGTGGGAAGGACATTCAAAGGAGAGAAATTGTAGGGTAATTGGCACACGCTATTGCTGCTTTTCTGAACCCTTGTTTCTTTTCCTATAAAATGGGTATGACCATCAATTGCAGACTGTTGGGAGGGTCAACAATTGTACAGATAATGCACATCAAGTGCCTAGCATGTAGTAATCCTTCTCTGGGCTCGGCTCTGTCTCTAACCTCTGACCTCCTTCCCCTACCAGGCAGATCTGCAAGGAGTTTGCAGACTTGATGGCTCAGGACCGCTCACCTCTGGGCAACAGCCGGCCAGCACTCATCCTGGAGCCCGGAGTGCAGAGTTGCCTGACACACTTTAGCCTCATCACCCATGGCTTTGGCGGGCCTGCCATCTGTGCTGCCCTCACTGCCTTCCAGAACTACTTGCTGGAGTCACTCAAAGGGCTGGACAAGATGTTTCTAAGCAGTGCAGGCACCGGGCATGGTGAAACCAAGGCTTCGGAGAAGGATTCCAAGCATCGGAAATAACTGTGCCTCCTACTCCATCTCTAAGGGGCTCCCAGGGCTTGAAATGAGGCCGTAGCTCCTGGGAGTAGGACTGAAAGGTGGAATTAGAGCCAGGCCAGAAAGAGAACATTCACCCGGAAACCCCAGAGTTGGGGATCTGGGTTGGAGTAAGGGAGAGTGGCCTGTGGTGGTTTGTTGGTAAGTTAAGAGTCCAGGTGTCTGTCTCATGTGTACAATTTTCTGACCTTTGATTGCTGAGAAGGGCTTTGACAGAAAATTGGCATGGGAAAGTCTGGCTCATGGGGCAGAGCCCTTCCCATGAGGGTGTCTGGGCAGCAGTGGGTGCTTCTAGGTGGCACCCACCTTACTGGTGGCAGGAGGAAATTGTTAATAAACCAGCGGTGCTACTGAGGATTTGGTGCCCCTCATCCTAGAACCCCCTCCCCCCAGAAAAGGGGAGCTGGCAGGAGGCTCCAGTGGGTTCTTTGAAGAGAAGAGGGCGGGAGGGGCCCTCAAGGAACAAAGCACAAATTGTAGAACTTGAATCCAGGCTGCACTTCACAGTCCTGTTGCTGTCTGTCCTATTTATTTATGTATATTGTAATTAAATTTGAAAGTTTTAAAATGTTCAGTGCAACTTATTTATCCCAGTGAGTTGGAGACTCATTTCACTGTTTTCTGCCCATGCACCGACATGTCTAGCTGAACCAGGATGGAGAGTGCTTTTTGCTTGCAAAGGGCTGTGGGCGGGTGGGGGGAGAGAAAGGTATGCCAGGCACCCTGGGGTTGCCGCTGGAATTTTGTATTTGCGGTTATTTCTTTGACCTTGCAGTTGATGTATCTCCCCCATCTCTCATTCTTTAATAAAACCTTTTCATTGGATGTGAAGCCCTCCCTGTCCTTCTTCAGCCCAGGCCTGGATGTTTCCTTCTAAGCAGGCAAGGTTGGCCAGGAGCAGTGGATCAAGCCTGTAATACCAATACTTTGGGAGGCTGAGGCGAGAGGATTGCCTGAACCCAGAGTCTCAAGATCAGCCTGGGTAACTTCGCGAGACCGCGTCTCTACAATAAATAAAAAAGACAAAACAAAACAACAACAGCAAAAAAAAAAACAAAAAGCCAGGCATGGTGGCACATGCCTGTAGTTCCAGCTATTTGAAAGGTTGAGGCAGAATTGCCTGAGCCCAGCAAGTTGAGGCTGCGATGGCCGTGAGTATGCCACTTCACTCCAGCCTGGGCGACAGAATGAGACTCTGACTCAAAAACAAAAAGGGCAAGATCACACTGGGGAGAGGCAGGACCTGGGAATTAGGGGGGGGCTAGATGGAAGAGGTTTCCAAGGGGGAACTCTATGGGGGGACTGTGGGCCCCTCTGTATGAGAGGGGGTACGGATGTTGATGTCAATGTGGCTATTTGTGTTTGTCAAGCAAATACTGTATGTGTATTATTGTGACTTGGTGGGCTGATGGGTGCATGTGTCAGTTTGACTGTTAGGTCTATGTGATGTGTTACCATGACCATTGATTGGAAGTGGGTCTGTATGTGTGTCAGTGTGAATTCTGCTGACTCTGTGTGTGTGTGTGTGAGAGAGAGAGAGAGAGAGAGAGAGAGAGAGAGAGAGAGAGATTATCAGGCAAATGCGAATTCAGGTATCTTGTTTCTTGAGGACTTCACGCTTCAGGCATCTCTTCTTTTCTACATCATCAAGTCTTTCCCTCTCTATTAAATCACCTGCTATATCATTCCCACAGCACACATGTTCTAGGATTGCTCATCTTACACAACAGAAATCCTTTCCCTTTTTTTTTTTGAGTCAGAGTCTCACCCTGTCGCCCAGGCTGGAGTGCAGTGGCACACTCATGGCCACTGCAGCCTTGACCTGCTGGGCTCAGGT